>NC_051443.1:5048143-5095091 GCF_001649575.2 Kryptolebias marmoratus
GGTGTTCATCTAGACAACAGACTGGACTGGAGACTCAACAGTGAAGCCATCTACAAGAAGGGACAGAGCAGACTGTACTTCTTGAGGAAGCTTAGATCCTTCAAGGTTTCCAGCAAGATGTTGCAGATCTTCTATAAGTCTGTTGTTGAGAGAGTCATCTCCTCTGCCATCATCTGTTGGGGCAGCAGCATCAGAGCCAGGGACCTAAAAAGGCTCAACAACCTGATAAAGGAAGCTGGTTCTGTTCTGGGGATGACTGTGGAACCTCTGGAGATGATGATGCAAAGGATTTTGCATAAAATCAAGGAAATCATAGACAACCCTGACCATCCTCTTCATGAGACCATCATCGGAAAAGTATTTTTAGTCAAAGGCTTCTTCAGATTAGCTGTAAAACGGACCGCTACAGGAGATCGTTCCTGCCCACAGCCATCACCATCTATAATAACTCCTTGATTTAAATGAGCTACGTCAACATTTAATTTCCCTTTGGGATTAATAAAGTATTTTTGAATTGAATTGAATAATAAAACATCTAAAAGGCCAACACAACGCTGAGTTTCAAGAGTTTGCTAATGGCAGCAGGAAACAGCTAAAGACTGAGCAGAACAGAGAATGTACACAAGTTAACAGGAAAATTCAGCTCTCCTGACTTTCAAACACATTTTAAAAGTAATTGTAAGAATTATTATGGCATTTATTTGTACCAGTGACAAGAGGGGAAGTTTATGGGGTGAGGCAGAACTGTTAGGACTAAAGCTGCAGAGATTCTTTCATAAATATATTACTAATGAGAGAAAACTCTGAATGCTGTCATTTTAAGAGCGTATTCAGGGTGATCTACAAATGAGTGTTGGTTTTCTTTTTAATGTGCAGCTTAAAATATTTTCCTTTTAAAGAACGCAAGGCTACAGAGCCTCTCTGTCCTGCTCTGTATGACTCCGTGTGCACGCGCCTTAATCACAGTGTATCCCCGCCAAAGCCCTGTTCGTTCACATGAAGTCATCAAACAAACATTTACTTCAAGTGTGTGAGCGCTGCTGATCGGGGCTCACCTCTTCTCTGGGAAGTTTGGGGTTTAAAAACTCTGAATGCACCACAGTTCAATGGAAAACACATTTTGATTCAAAGTACAGTTTGAGAAAATTAAAAACTTTTGAAAATATAGAAACTTTAAAGCAAAATAATGCAGTCCACCTCACTTTCTGATTCTGAAGTTTTATGTCAGATCAACATGATTATGTAATAAATATATGTTAAATACATGAACAATTCTGTAAAAAAAATATATGACATAGCACAATTGCCTACAAACATATTGGTAACAAAGAGGGAAACATCCTACAGAGATTGCATTTATGACACAAATTAAATATAAAAGAAACATTTTCTTAATTTTACTATTTTGTGTTTTCTTTTTTTATTTGTCATCATGTCTCACCTGACCGCACATCACTGATTAGTACTTGTATTGGTACTTTGACCAGGCAAGAACTCAAATACAAGTACTCATACTTTGACTCATTTTTTAAAAAATGTAGTATGAGCGCATCCCTAAAAATAATTTCTAAATCCAGCAGTACAGGAGCTCCAACAAGGGGAGCAGGTAATGGAAACTGGAAAGCTAGATAACTGAAATAGGTCTGCAATAAATTACTTTTGAAGATGCAGGTGAAAAAAGCAGGTGAAAAACAAACTTTGAGGCAGTTCTTTACATTTTATATTTCACTGATCTCAACATGTGCATTTATTTTTACATTATCTTTTGTGTTTTCCTGTATTACATGTCATAAATTTAATTAAGTCCTGAGCTTTATTACCTTTGTTGACTTGGATTTGCTCTTTATCCTGTCTTCATCTTTACGACTCCTCTTCCTAGACGTTGAGCGTTCCTTCCTCTCACTGCTGCGCCCCCTCCTCTTCTCTTTCTTCACTCTAAAAAAAGAGAATTAAAACAAAATATCACACATAAATCCCCAAAACAACCTGAAACACACTAACAACTGATATTTAACACACAACCACGGTAGTTTTGGTACTTAGAAAGATATGGGCAACAATTAAAACAGTTTGGTAGATCTGAATGTGTTGAATTCACCGTTTTGGTGAAGGTGATCTGGCTTTCCTTCGAGGGCTTCTGGACCGATCCTTACTCCTCCTTTTGTGGCCTCTAATAAGAAAAAGGAACTACTTTTAACAAGACATTATGAGTTAATTTTAAAATAAATAATCGTTATCTCTGGTATACACAAATTATTTGGTAAAGATATAACAAAATATTTAAATGTTATAATTTCTTCAACAAGGTACAGTTAACAGCAGAGAATCTGCTGACCCCTAGTGGCAAACAAAGGAATAACAGGGTGATCGGTCTGAGATTAGCAGGTGCTGCACATGGAGGTCAGCAACAGGGTAACAGCAGTTAGATAAAGCCTTAATTGTTGGTTGTTTCCAACATACCTGGAGCGACTCCGGGCATGTCTTCTGTCTCTGGAGCGAGAGTGCCTCCTGTGGCTACCTCTTGAACTGTGGGAGTCACTCCCTGGCATCAACTTCTGTGATGATCTGCATCAACAGGAGGGGAAAAAAACATCAGTGACTGGACAACATCCCAATCACAACACCAAGAGGGACAGCTGGGTACCTGTGTTTGGAACGGGACCTTTTCCTGCGGGACTTTGAGTGGGAACGGGAGCCTGACCGCGAACGAGACCGGTGTGCCCTTTGAGACCGACTGGAGGAACGCTTCTTTGTTTCTGCTAAAATGTGACAAAAAGTCTCAGCATCAGCGGCCAAAAACAGCTACAGAAGATCAAATAGGCAGCACATCTCAATGACCTACCTGGTTCTATGGCAGCAGCAATGGTGGACTGAGCTTCTCTCACCCTCTTCATCACATTTTCTAACTCCTTTGCAGCAGCCTGTGGCGTCATCTCCGGGGGTTTTACTATGGCGTTATTGGAATGATTCACTCTGAAGGACAAATGGTGTTACAACATGAAGCGTCAATCAGAATGACCATGTTTCAACACACTGCTCCAAAGACTATCAAAAACATTTAAACTTTTGTTTAAATTGATGCTAGGCTGAGGTGCAGAACTGATCCTACTTCAGAGGTCTGTCTCCAAACATGACTCCGTTCAAGGTCAGGGCTCTGGCAACGGACTCTTGATCGACAAACTCTACAAAGGCGAAGCGGGTCGGTTGGGTCTCGTCTCCGGCCATTCGCACAAACTTGACGTCTCCCACCTGCTTAAAGAACTCAAGAAGCTGATCTGCAGTGGTGGTCTGATGGAAAAAAAGAAAAACATTCAAGCTTTTGAGCTTTAAGCTGACAAACACACTGCACTGCTTCCAGTAAAACCGTCTCATTAGGCCTCCACTGCCGTGCAGGTCTGTCTGTTACTCAGTGGTTCAAAATTATTCTTTAACTTGGTACAATCTGGTCAGACGCCTGTCACAAAATGTAACAGAAAATTACCAGATGGATGGTTCAAACATGACTCCTGCATGTTCATGTGCCAGCAGCTGCCTAAAGGCCCTCCACATACTCAGGCGTACTTCATTCAGCGGAGGTCCGCGTGTACTCAAGGCGGACTCGAAGCAGATGTATGACCGCATACACGCACTCGTTGTCGCACAATAAACTGCCCGGCGAGAAACAGTGTTCACATTGAACTGTTTTGTGTGCGACACCAACTGCTCTCAGGTGAGAATCGGCGCCATAACATTATTTGACATAAATAATCCAAGTTCATATGTTGGACAGGGGAATGGCAGCTGTTTTGTTTGTTTTACATGTTGTTTTTTTTTTATTATTTTGTTTATCCAGTTGCCACTGACTGATTTTTCTTGAAACAAATACTTCACTCTAAATAATTCCTTAACTTTACCTTGTCATTTTTTATCATTATTATAAGGACAAATAAATCACGTAGGTTTTTGGTGATCAATAAAATGAAAGCAGTGTCTCACAGCGGCTCAGCTGCTGTCGTGTGTCCAACATCAGACCAGACCAACATCTGACAAACAGAGGCGCTGCTGGAAATAAATAAGGCGGACTGCCCACAATCAGTGTGTTTTTTTTTGTGTGTTCAGGTTTGGTTTTGAATTGTACAGTCATTTTCAGGTCAAAGTCTTCAGAGGGAAAGCTCAACTAGTGAAAATAAAGCAAAAAATATCATCCGTAAAAAGATTTTCGCCTGATGAACAATATATTTGTACAACTCTACTTTGAAGAGCCTCAGTCTGGAGAATTAAGTTTTCAGTCTACTGATGAGCTAACAACCAGTCAGAGTGAGACCAAGATCAAAGTGGATTACTGCTGTAAACTAGCTCCAGTACCACAACAGTTCAAGTGAATGCCATTTTAGAAACTTTTACATGGCTGTCAATATTACATTACTAGGTTAGTTACACAGAATTATATATTTATGTATAAGCACAATTAACAGCAGCAGCTAGTTGTAGCACTTCCAGTCCAGGCTTTTTTTGTCCTGCCAAATCCCGTCCTATCCTATCCAAGGTGTTTTTTTACATCAATAGCAGCAAACAGGTATGACGGAAAATTTGAAAAGCCGTGTTTACAAAAAAAGGAACAAGTAATAAAAGACACTTTTAATTACACTTAAACCAAATTTAAACCTTTACCTGTGAGTTCAAGTTGCCAACATAAACAGTTCTCCGAATCTCATCGATTTTTGAGGGATCAACATTTCCAATGAGGGGAGGCTGGGAGAGCACAGACGCTGCAGCATCGAAGCCAGCAGTGATTCGATTCACCAAGGGGAGGTTCAGCTGTAGGTGGAAAACACATGCCGGTTGCATTGACTCGTGTGACTGCTGACACAAGATTTAAAGACGATAATGACAGTAACCCACATTCTGGAGTGGAGCTGGAGTTGGAATCGGCAGCAATCCTCCTCCAGGAATCAGACTGGGCACAGGGGTGGCAGGTGCCAGTAGAGACAAAGCCTTGGCCTCTTCTGGAATTTTGCCTGCAGGACAAAACAAATATTAGTGAAGGCAAAGGAGGCGCTTTTCTCTCTGTCTCCTCTATGTCTGCACATTTAGCCCACTGTATTCTAGAGAGAAAGAGAGCATACACTTCCCCATACAGCCTACATGATCTATAGTCTACTCATGGCATTCTGGAGAGCGAACATCCTAACTTGGCTTTTAATAACTTATTCTCAGTTATTATGTATTATTAATATGAAGTGCAAAGAATTTAAACTTTTTGTCAAACAAAAGAATAATGATTCTTGTCGTTGTGTTTTCACAGGTTAAAAAAAAAAAAGAAACAGTGCAGAGAATGAGTCAACACTTTGATGTATGGGTCACCTGTACTGGAAACATATTGGTCATGAACCATACGATATCAAGCATGGGCGCTTTTCCGTGGGGGCGATCGTTTCGCAGTGTTGGAAAGGTGTGCAACACAAGACAACCCCAATGGCTGCATCACTAATAGCACACAGAACATCAGATACAGAAAAGAACAACAATTTTAAGAACTTTGGAAATGTTAGCTAAAACTTAGCTAAAATAAAAAAACAAAACAAAACAACCAATTAGGAATTTTGCTTATTTCCACTCTGGATTATAATCTTCCTCCTTGATGGAAGAGAAGACAAAATAGCTACAAATCTGACTACAGCTGCAGGGATTTAGCATTAGTTTTTATTTTTGCAACATAAATGGCGCAAGGAACCATCTTTCAAAATAAAGCATAATGTATGCAAAGCATTAATGCATATGTTAAGATGAGAAAATGATGTTCAATGATCAGTTCTGTGTTATTACTAAATATTAAACATCCACATCAGAGCAGTACTGAAAAGATTAGAAATCTAAATGTTGCCTTCTACTAGTCTTGAGTACAGACATAGGTGCACAGTTATTTCAAAAGATTTTACTCTCAATCATGTGGGCTAATTGTTACACCCAGACTGGCCCATTACTTCGTCAACTGGTGCAGGAGACAAAAGAACAAAATGGTTAATGATCCTCCTAGCATCTCGTGTGATATACATCCCACCGATATGCCGTAGCAACCTGGACAGAATTCAATCACACACAAGCCGCTGCTGTAGCAGAAAGAGAGAGGGGGGTAGGGGTTGGACAGTAATCAAAATAACAAACAAAAATAACAAATATAAACACAACGCTAGAGATAAGCAAACCTGCAGTTTCTAGATAGAGACAGTAGAGAGTGGACAACATGGGATAGTATGAAAGGAAACAAACTAATAAATAAATAAAAAATAAACAAATAAAGAGACAAGGTGTCCATCTTGGAAGGTTCAGCGGGCTATTCTCCGGGTCACATTCCCCCTTGAAGGCTGCGTTGGCCCGATCGGGGATAGTGGCTTGGAAAACAATGCCTGACTCAGGCTAGTGTAGTGTAACAGCTGGGCCAGTCTAGTCATCTGATATGCACACATAATCACACAGAAAAAAACATACAAAACCAAATTAATAAACTCAGTAGCCATCCAGCACCAAGTCACGTGGACACAATGCATCAGGTTAGAGGTGATATCAATGTGAGTGCACACAAAGGAGGGAGGTTTAAAAAAAAAAATGGAGCACCAAAAAAATAAAAAAATGAAAGAAAGAAAGGACTGAGTTAACTATGTTGCAATAATTTAGATTTTTCATAAGTCACCAACATGGACAGATAAGCTGCTTCTTTCACAGTCCAGTGTTTCTAGAGAGGCTGCTGTCCTCCAAACTACTGTTATCAGTCAGAACCACCTTGTGAAAACAAGAAAAAACCTTGACTGGGTGCTTTGAGAACTTAGCTGGGAGCATATCCCATCACCTAGTTGAAATATACTGAATGTGATAAACTAAATAACCTAACCTAACTAAATAATCGCATGTGCATAAAAAAACCCCAACAATTCAAACTGAGACACTTGGGAAATAAATCCAAGGGAAGACGTCGACAGCATATAATCTGAGACTTCATTTTATTTGTTTAAGCCAAACTGCTTACACTCACCTTCAGCACATGGGACAACAATCAAAGCTCTGTCAATAAAAACAGTGTTGGTGAGATGCTGCGCCACACCAACACTTGAAGGATCTCGGTACTTTATGTAACACACTTTGGACGAGAAAGACAGAGAGGTGTTGCTGTGGGTTGGAAAAATAACATGGAAAAGCAGATTAGTTATTTGTTAAACCGGTGACTTATTCGTGTGTATGTTCGTGTTGACAAGGCCGCGGGTCCGCGGTGTCGCCTGAGTATTACAGCCGGGAGAGAGGCTCTTACTCTGGGGGGTAGAGACGCAGCTCCTCGATGTCTCCCAGGAAACCGAACAGAGTGCGCATCTGCTCGCTGCTTACAGCCGACGACAGGTTAGTCACCTGAACGACTGCAGTCCCTGGTATCCCGCTCATTGTGGACACCTATAACCGCGTTGATAATTTCCCAATATTATGTTTGTATATAGATGTATGTATATATATTTTTCAGTTATCCTTGTAGGTACAGAGGGCGGAGCGCGAGGGTTCACTCTTCTTCATTATTTTAAACACAGGGACCGACAACCAGCTCTGAGGCACATCAGCTCCCCCTACAGGGTGAAATAGTACCCTGCAGCTGCGGAAACGAGAAGGCACACCTTTCAATTCTCGGGTTTTATGTATCAGGAGAACATAAAAATGATCTGGGTCTTTACCAGGTTCTAAACTTATTAAAATCTAACCGTAAGTGTACAAAAACACACAACAGATTCCACCATACCATTACTTATCAAAACAAAACCAAAGCCAAAATGGAAAAGCTGTGTATGAAAAAAAAACAGACTAAGTGCAGCCTTGCTGCTTCCACAGAATTTAAAAGGTTCAGTATCAGCCAGGTGCTGCTAATCAAATGTATTGAACAGCTGGTCATCATCAGTGTGGTCAAGTCTATAAAAGCTGAAGTTTTGTCAGCTTCCTGCTCTGAAGCACATGTGTGTTTGTATGCAAGGACACACATCAGCAGTCTTCTTAGAGAAGCAACTGTGTTTGAGTCTGTTGGTGCAGACTCTTATTAGCCTGCCAGAGGGGAGGCTTGTGAATAGAGAGAGACCTGGGTGAGTGGGCTCATTGTGGATCTTTGTTGCCCACCAAAGGAGGTGGCTCGAGTAGGTGTTGTAATGGAACAGTTAAAGCCCAGAACCTCAGGCTGATTGAAATGTTGTGGTGGAACCTTAAGAGAGCTGAGCAGAAACTAAAAGAAGAGTAGGTTAAAATTCCCTCACAACCATGTGGGAGAGCAATAAAGTCTTACAAAAAACCACTACTGAGAGTTATTGCTGCTAAAGGAGGTTCTTCAAACAGCTGGATCAGGGACTGAATGGAGTTTTTACATTTTGGCTTCATTTCTGTTAAATAAATAAAAAACAACATTATGGAATCTGTTGTGTTTTTGTACAATTCAGGTTATATTTGAATAAGTTTAGGATAAGTTTAAAGACCAGATGAAGCTCTGGTACATAAAACCTCAGAACTAAAACAAGATGGTCCTTTTCCAATGACTGTAGAAACATTAGTGAATAAAGTAATTTCTGCAAAGTAAATGGTTCTTGGAGCCACTAGGTGAAACAAAGGATAAAAAAAAAGTCAGATACATTTCAGAAAATGATCGCACTACGGGTTTGTTACAAAAAGTGACTACAGGTACATAGTTTATGCTGAGCTCTCCAACAACTTCACCTTTCTTGCAGATTCAACTTCAATTCTGCCATCATCCTTTAAAATAAACCCAAATGATGAAGATATTAAGACAACAGAGTCACTGTTAAACAGCGTTAGTTTATTTTCCACAGGTAACTTCTCAAACAGGTAATTATGTACAAAATCTGGAATGTTGGATAAATGCATATCAATCATCATCCCACTGTGACGGCTTCCAGAGAAACCTTAGAAATACTAGCTATACATTTGAAATGGGTGCCTCTGCTTTTTTAAAATTTATTGCTGGTTTTACAATCGCAAGTCACAAATGCCATAATTTACTCTTCTCAAACTTTTTAGAGTATTTACAATTTGATTAGTAAGGTCTAAACTCCTCATAAGTCTGCTAAATAAATATAAACAAAGTGGGAATTTAAGCATGAAGAAATAGTAAAAACATATTTTATCTCCCTAGATTGTCTAGAATGTCAGACTTTTTTTTGTTGCCATGATTATAAAGTGACCAAAATCCCCCAAATTCATCTCCCTAATCTTAAGAAAACATGAAAGAACAAGAAATTTAAGATGGATATAAACAATGATTTCATCTGAGTAAGACTAAATGTGTGAAAAATTGAGGAAATGCACACCAAGATGTCTTTCTAACCAATTTTAGACAGTTTAACAGCTAATAATCCAGCTTCCATTAGAAACCACAAGTGTATTGTTATCAAATTGAATTTTAGGTCACTTCCACAGTGTTTTTATTTTGGTCTGATGTGCCAGGAGCATAAAACACGAGTCAAACTCTGGTACCAACACAACCTACAGCCAAAAAGGATGCTACTTGTTTAAACACTGCAGAATAAAATGTACATATCTTTAGATTATTCTGAGATTTAGGTGGTCACAGATACACAGCTGGAACCTCTGGGGCCACAACTTCACGTGTAAATTTGATCATTTCCACTTTTATTTGGAAACACGTCCCACTGCTGTACCAGTGACTGATTATCGACAGGTGGAGGAAAATAAAAATCAACAAAGTCTGTTTTTCTACAAATGCATTACTTTTCCTGTCTTAGTATAAAATGACTTAACACATTGGAACAGCGACAGATTTAATACTCCACACGACAGACAGTAAAATGTCTCAGGCAAAGTGACACATGTTCACTTTTACACAATGCAGAGTAGTTGTTTTTTTCTTTTACCATATATAGCATACATAATTACTTCTGTGCCATTTCATTACAAAAAAGGATATAAAAACCATGTAAAATCATTGAGAAGTACTAAAAGGGTTGTGTTTAGTTTTTAAAAAGGATGTTTTGTGAATGAAAATAAAGGCTTTAAGTATTGCTTTTAAGCCGTTATGCTGCAAATGTACTCCAACGGTTGTGAATGAGTATTGCTTGGGTTCTGGGGTCCAAACGTTCTCCCCCCTAGTTCGAACAGTTCAAGGTCTATGGCACTTTTTGACAACTTGACGCTCCTGCTTTTGTTCTCTGTACAGTGGGGGTGGGGGGAAGTAAAGACTTGCACCAAAGTATGTAATGAACTACAAAAAAAGAAAACATGTCATAGATACAAAAGGCAACCTCTGGTCTTCTTCCATGTAAAAATAAAAAATAAACAAACAATAAAACAAAAAAAGCTAAAACAAAAAACTGCTCAATGTTAAAAACTATTCATTGCATTGATGGTGACACAAAAGAGAAAATCACAGCTAAAACTCAGTTCAAATGTCTTTTTTGAGTTTCTCCCTGCTTTTACCTTCAGTTCGATTTTTAATGCTCACTTTGGTTGAACAGCATAAGCCACACATTGCTTTCTTCTTCCAACATTTTGGGAAAAATGATTAATAAACAGTTTAATTTTGGAACAAATCTTTAAAAAAAAGTGATGGAAATCACAGCATAACACAAACATATTGCCCCCAGTTTTACTCTGTTCTTGTAAAAAAAACAACAATTTTAAATTCCAAACTGACCCACTTATTCCCCCCCGATTTATGAATTTCCGTTCTGTTTTCCTGCCGCATCACATGCAAAGTTCGTCTCTTCATTCTCTGAGAAGTTGGGATAAATCAGGCACAGGTCTGACTGTACCGAGCAGCTGAGCTGTTTCTGTGCACTGGTGGAGATTCACAGGCTGATAGAAGCAGGATGGGATGATTTCCTTACTAAAGAAAAAAACTACACCAAAAAACGTTGCCTTGATCGACATTCGTCTCCCTCACGAGAAGCACCTAACACTGTCCCTTCAGATGAGATTGCCTGGCTACTGGGGGAAAAAAAACAAAACAGTTTCAACAACTGAAAAGAGTTCAAAAACAAAAAAAAAGGCAAAATGGAGGACAGAAGAGCAGAGAAGAAAGGGAGCCCTCGCCCCTGGTGGCCACCTTCATGTCCAACTCCAGAAATAAAACCCAACTCTTGATCAGTGGTTAAGTTGGAGACTTAGAAAAAAAAAAAAGGTTTATCTTCACAGAGACCACAGTATTCTCATCAAATCTTCAGGTTCTTTGTATAAAAATAGATATATACCACAGTGACGGCCTTTTGAGGACACGCTACTGTCACACTGAGATCCACTACATTCAGTAGTTTTCCCCGATTAACTGACACAGGCGACACAGACCTCTGAAGATCTCAGCGAGAAATAGTCCCAGCAGGTGTCAGCAGACCACTCTCTTTTGTGTATAAAAATATGACAACATACAGTTTCTTTGTTCTTCTTTCATGTGCTCACTGACCTGACCCCCCACCCCCACCCCACCCCCCGTCCCAAAAGATTCAGCTGAATCTACACCTGCACTTCTCGTATGATCGTTAAATCCACAGTGGTTGAAAATGTCTTCAGCAGGGACACGGCGTTTCCATGATCAATGTTTACAAAGCTGTATCCATTTGCCTGTGGATGACAAAGGGAGGAAAAAAATAGTTTATAACTTGAATCAGCTTAGCAGATTTAGTACTAATCCCCAACAATGTATCTGTTAAGAATACCTGAATGATTTTATCTCCGGGCTGAAGAATCTTAGATGCTGGTCCTTCAGGTTGGACCCTTGTCACAAATATACCCTGAAATTACACATGAAATAAATTACTTTCAGAAAATATGCACATATGTCAACAAAATGGCTTTTAAAACGCAGAGTGAATAAAAAAAAAAAAAAGAGAGAACCAACATTATCATCAGGACGAAAGGGGTTTCCCCGGCCTCCCACTCCTCCTGATATACTGAAACCCAGCTCTGGATTCTTCTCGACTTTCACACGGATCTGAAATACACCCAGACACTTGTTTTAGCCACCATTTCACAAACACACACCAAATAGGACACAATTTTATTATTAAAGCTGCGAGCAGCATTGGGTGGCCTTCACACCTCAGCGCCGCTTCGGCCTATTGTGGCAACCGAGGGATCTCTGACAACTGCCCTCTACGCTCACGCGTATTTCGCGCACCGTCCACTAGGTGGCACTTTCTGCAAACGTCCGAAATTCCCTTCAGTCTGGATCAGTACGAGTCCTGTGGCATGCTGTGAAGTTTCACCGTCCTACGTCAAATGGTTCCAGAGTTAGAGCACATGTGCTCTTGTGACCTTGAACTTTGACCTTGTGACGTTGAACTCCAAAGGGCTAATCCTTGATCCATGGGGACTGACCTGTGAAGTCTGACCTTCATAAATTACACGGTTTTAGAGTGAAATCCTTCCTTTAAATGTGACCTTGACCTTTGACCTTGAAATTCTCAGGGATGATCTTTGACCCATTGGGGAGTCCAGCTGCGAAGTTTGAACTTCCTATTGGACACGGACACTGACTTAGAGCATATAGGCTCCTGTGACCTTGACCTTTGACCATGTGACCTTAAACTTCCGTGACCCATGAGGGTTCTGGCTGTGAAGTTTAACCTTCCTACGGTATGCGATTGCCGAGTTAGATCATGCACAAATACAGTCTAATTTTTAGCTCCCGTTAGCTATTGCGGCCATCTTGATGTCACAAATTGACCATGTGATTGTAATGAGTCCTGGGCTGTTATAACACGCAGAAAGTTTCATTAAGCTGTGACCTTATATGTGAAAGTTATTTCACTGTGATGTTTAATAGCGAATGGTCAGATTTTGAGGCGTGGCCACGCCCCCATGCTTTGATGTAGCAAAAAGCTTTTGATAAGCCTGTATATCAAAAGCTGTAGGAGGAGTTCGATCAAATGCGGAGGCCGTCATCGTCCAAAATCGGGTAAAAATCTGAACTTTGATCCAAGATGGCTGAAGTTCGGACCATGGCTCCAATATACATTTTTGTAGGTACCAATAAGTTATACATGTGTACAGAGTGTCATAATCGTCAGTGAAAGCATGGCTTGGGGCTGCTTTTTTAAAGAATTCTAGGTGGCGCTGTAGAGTAATTAGGCCACGCCCACCAAATATTGAACTGCATTTCTGTTGGGGGCTGGACTAGGATCGATCGTAGTAAGTTTCGTGCAGCTCGGCTTGAAAATGTGGAATTTATAGCCAAACGTAAGGGAACGGCGTTACGTCTGACTTCGCTGCCACGGCCACGCCCTCCAGCGAAAACTCTTGGTGCTTTAATGCAAGCCAGACCAACTTGTTATCTGTCATCTGACACAAGATCATGTTGATTAGGTCAAGTGGGATCAGAGATATAGCTTTCCAAAGAAAAAAAGTGACTTCCTGTTCTGAGGGGGCGGGGCTTAGATGGCGTCAGAATAAGACCCATTCGGATTGTCGGGCATCCCACAGGGATGACTCATGCCAAGTTTGGTGCAAGTCGGGCATTGTATGTGAAAGTTATAACATTTCGTTTGGTTCGGCGAGTACGCCAAGTTCGCCGCTTGGCCACGCCCCCTAAACATGCTCAAAAACGCACGATTTTGATAAATCGTTCGTTAAAGTTCTACGTCAACAAAAGTAAAAAATGGCCAAAATTTGCCCTTTGATCCAAGATGGCCACCTCCCTGTACATTTTAGGGCATACCTCCAAGAGACTATTTTTCTTGATTTGGGGTGTTCCACCTACGTGCCGAGTTTCAGACCTCTACAATTTACAGTTTCTCCTATCTTACATTGGGGGGTGCTGTGGAGCAGTTTGGCCTCACCTATTTTTGATTCCATTAAAATCGTGTTATTTCATGCGGGGGACAATTTTCGGTGAAGTTTGGTGAGTTTTTGAATATGTTTAGGCAATCAAATTGGCAATTTCGGGCGGAAAGGAATAAGAAGAAGAATTCCACGAAGTAGAATAGGCCTTCGCAGCGCTGTCGCTGCTCGGGCCTAATTACACAAACATAAAGGAGTAGCAGATCAAAAGTCAGAATATTTTATGAACTATTTACTAGATTTAAAAGTTAGAGAACCAGATATGTTGAATGAAAAGGCTCCATGATCGTCAAGTTTCTGCTCACAAAGAGCTGCTGGTGAAAACATTTAAAAAGAAAACTCCCAGATTTAATCTTTCCTTGTAAATTTATTTCTGGATGTTAAGACCTGATCCTAACAGGGTTAAAGTTATCCTCAAACATCTCTGCTGTTGAGAGAAAATGACATAAGACTTTAAGAAGCACAAAAGGTTTCTAAATATCAGAAAAGAAGACATATTCATGAACAAACCTGAGTTGATAAAGCTCTGATTAGATTGTGCTCACAGCCTCTAACAAAAGAAAACTGGAAATAAGTAATGGCAGCACTGATTAATTAGATGTTTTATTGAGGTAAATGTAGTGACTTGTTTGTTGACAAGGTCATGGCAAATGATAGTGTTACAGTGAAAACTCTCTGGAGAAAGCTACCGTAATTTGATTCCAACAGTCGCAGCTCAGTGAGATACAGGCCTTACAGTGAAGAGTAAAAACTTTCAACTGTGAGACCATCACCATAAGAAAGTATCACTGACAAACAGACTGAACGACATCACTTTAAAGAGAAAACTTCCATTTTTTTTTAGTGATGTTTCATGGTAAGGTTAAGACCAACAATTAATATCTTACTTGTTAGAGATAGTTCTTTGAATGCCTCATTTTGGAGAAATAGTGTTCAAGTCCAACATAACTGATGAGCTAATGGCTAGTCCAAAGGCAGTAAAAACCACAGCTCTTTTTCTTTTTTATTATTATGCAAATCTATAATTCACTTATTTTACACAGCAGTCTGTGCTCATTCTGACTCATTTTGCCAGCTTGGGTCACATTTTTGTCAGGAAAAACAAAACAAAAACATGTGAAGTTAACAAAGATGTAAAGGTTTAAAAAATATAATTTACATGAAAGCAATGTACTTGGCTGTGGTTGGACTAGCTGTTAGCTCATCAGTTCTGTCAGACTTAAACCATTTCTCCAACCAAGTTTGTTCAATGAGCTACCTACAACAGGTAAGATGTTAATTGCTCATAACTTTTACACATAACCTAATCTGAAATACCCAAACCATCCAGAGATTTCATCATTGTTACGTACCTGAATTAACACTGAAAAACATCTACTTGATATAAATTTAAAGCCTGTAAGAGCAAAAGCGAAATCCTCCAAACGTCACCTCTTACCTCTTGTTGCAGCGTGTCGGGAGGAGCTCGAGGGGGCCCATGGGGCTGCTGGGAGACTTTGAGCATCAGGTAGTCAATGAGCTGCTCTCTGGAAGGATGACGCGCCATGGGTGTCTGACTCATCGGGGGACGAACAGAAGGGCCCATCTGACCATTCATCAAAGGCACCTAAACAACCAACAGAATGATAAACTCAACACCTGCTTGTTTGGTTTGTACTCTTCAACACATACTCTGCATTCAGTCTACATACTTTTCTGTGGGGGTCCATGTTGTAGCCTGGTGGCCCTTGGGGAACAAAAACATCATCCTGAAAAGGAAATAATATATTATTAGAATTCAACCAAAAATACATGACAAGCCATTAAAAAGCCACAACGAACATAGTTTATGTCTTAGAAACATTAGACAGGGAAGTGCAGAGGACAAAGAAGAATTTTAATAAAAAACAAACTGTGCTCTGATTGGATTTAAGCACAAAGTTAAGTCCAAATATTCATTTTAAATGTTAATCAGGGACAAAGTTACACAACACACGCTGATAGATTTGGAGCACAGTCATCTACATATTCTAATAGCCACACTTACACACACTTATCCAACTTACCTTTTGTCAACACACTTTCATCTCCACACACAAAGAGAGAGGTTAGGAAGGTCTGAGGTGATCAAAAGTTGAAGGTAAAGATGACGGACAGGAAAAATGTGCATTGAATGGGCAGTTCATGGAGAAAAATGAAATGGTTAAATGTGAGGGCCATCACAAGCACAGGATTAAGTTAAAAGGGTGTTAAAGGAGGCAGGCAGGTTTAAAAGGGGCCGTTCTGAGTTGGTGATTTTAATCAGTTTAACTGATATCAAAGCAGATAAGGATATAAAGTCTGACGTCAAAAGGGGATCACTCACCTAGATTGAATTTGTTCTCAATCCCAGATATTTTTGCTGTTTGGAAAGTGTTGCTATTTATCAGATTCCCTCATTGATCTCAGTAACATTCTCCCACTGCACATATCTAATATAACACAATCAGAACCAAGTCTGTTCACTATGCTGAGATACCTTTTACAGAAAGTCATTTGAAATTTGGGCTTCACTTTCTTAATTCTGTGGTGCAAATAGAGAATCATAGAAATTATCTGTCCAGTGGCAGGCAGGGAAGGTTTCTTTGATTTATAACCTTGTAAAGTGTAAATTATCATTAGAAGAATAAACATGTATAAAAGAACATAAAAGAATAAATGTGTTTGTATCAAACCTGTCGTCACCTGCCATCAGTTTTAGTTTGTTTTATTAAAGCAGCTTATGTAATCAAAATGACTTTAAAACCATAAACCGGTTTTAACAATCTCATTTTACAGATTAGACATTTTTTTTATAAATCGACATCTTGGCGAATAACCTTGTTTAGAAGACAATAGACCATTTAAGTTCTTTAATATTAAAATAATACAAAAAAAGTAAAAGAAATGTAATTATTATTATAAACAGTCTACATAAATTAAAGCTCTGAAGACCTTAGTTGAGCTGTGACCTCAACATGTTCACCTCTGTTCAGTTGCTCTGCGTACTCATTGTATGTGGTATTAAGAAACAGCCCAGCTGTTTTTTCCTGTGGTTGCCATGGTGAATGGAGGTACTGAAACTCCATAGATGATGGCTTTGTATTACACACATACATGCTCCTACCTCAAGGTTAAGATACTCCAAGTTATTTAACCTCAAAGTAATCAGTCTTTCTGGAACTGAAAACCCATAGTTTTCCCTGCATGGGGTGAGTTAACTCAGAGTTTAAAGATAAACTCAGAGTTTGTTAAACCTTCTTTCTGGGATACGCTCCTGATGTCTATCAATTCCAGCACAGAACTGTTTATGAACTATTCAAGAAAAAAGTACTATAATGGCCCCTTTTAAACAATTCCATTTGTAATAATCACAAGCAACACAAACTCAAACCCTTCCAGTTAACACTGAAATCTAGCACCAGAGACAGTTATCAGTAGTGGGAAATCAGATGTTGCGAAACATTTATTTGTTTTAAAAGGACAAGTGAAAGATGGCTCGTCTGGGTTTGATCACTTCCCAGCATTGGGGAGACAAGGAAATAGACATTTTCCTTTAGTTTCAAAAGGATGTGAAACCAGCAAGAAGGGGGAGGCCTTGGCTTGGTAAGAGCTCCAGGAGCTAGCTACTTTCACAGTACTCACACAGAAGCTCAGGGTTCCGTAGTGCTGTCCATCCCTGCCACTAAGAACCAGGGCCCCTTGGCTGGCAAGCATATCCCTACAGCTGCCGTAGTGAGACTGGCTCAGCGGAGAAGTATTGAAAATATAGGAGCGAGACAGTGCATTCTGACGACACGGAACAACCAGCAGCAGCCCACATGTCAGTGGTGGCCATGCAATCCACCAAATGAGTGAGGAAAAAAAAAGAAAAAATGTTTGCAGCATATACAGACCAACATGCAGTGAATCAGAGGAACTTCAAACACACAGATGGGTTAGTATCATTTGCCTTGTTTCAACACTCCAAGTTTGTGCAAAAGGTTTGTGTATGCAAAAAAAATCGACAGCATGAACAGGCATTACAGAATTTCTTCTAAAAGTGAAAACTAAGTTTTATTTCTGTTAGTTCTGTCCTTTTTTCACTGCTGTCAGCACCAAAAATAAACCAAACAAACAAACAAACAAACAAACAGTTTATCCTTTAGAATGAACAAAATGTACTCTCTTATTTGTTGAACTTGTAAATAAATTGAACAACTGAAGATGTTTATGTTTAAGTTTAAGGCAGTGGCTCTCAAACTGTAGGGCGTAAAGACCTAAGGGGTGTGGGGGTGTGACCACTCCTAATTTTTTTTTTTGGACCCTAAAAAGCTGCAGGCGGGATGAATTTTGGCGTTGTTGCAACGTGGACTTGTTTTTGTGTTACACAAATCACATTTTCATAACAAATAGATAGACTGTGCGCTGTGGAGAGTGAGTCCACTAATTCTTTAGCCAGGGCTGAATAGTTTACTTCTCTTTATATGAGGAAAGGTCAGACTGATAAGTGACAAGATGTGTTAATCTGAGCGGGTCATCTGGTTTATGAACTAGCTGATGTCATTGTAATGAGGTGCAGACTTTGTTTATCCTTAGCATGTGCCCGTGTGCTAATGTGGATTTCAAATCAAAGAAGAGACGAAAGATATCTGTTGGATTTACAGTGAAGGGGAAGAGATAAAAGAAAAAAAACTGTTTGTGTTTGAATACCGTCAGCTGACTGTATGAAGTTTAAAAAAATTAATACCACACACAGAAACACGACACCTCCTCAAGTTTTTAAAAAGAAAACTTGCATATCCCAGGCAGAAAAGACATCTTAAAAATCAGTATCAGTAAAGCTAAAACAAGTCATTTGTTGGGTTTCTGTGCCCAAATAACCTTTAATTTTATGGTTCTAAAAGTGATTGCACATTTTGTTTTATTTATTTCTAATTTTAATAAATAAAGACTAATGGATGTTTTTTTAATGTTCAAGCAAAGTGGTCGTTCTATTTTTTTTTGCTTCCTCAGAAAGGGGGGCATGATATGAAAAAGTTTGAGAACCACTGTTTTAGTGGCAGTAATTTGTAGTAGAGATCTTGGTCTGGGTTGCCATTAAGGATCAAACTGTTTTTTAAAAAAGTTGCATCATAAATCAGTAGAAAAATCAATTAAATCATAAATTTGGGAATGCATCTGAAAATGAACAACCTGGGAAGAAAAACATTTAGGAAAAAAATCTATATATTTTAATTATAACATATATATATTTACCTTTTCCATTTTCTTGGCCTCGATGTGCCGCATCACCTGGCCTCTCCAGTCTGCTGGCACCCATCCTGGCCCCACCCCTCCTGGTACCTGTGCTGGCCCGTCCAGTAGTGAGTGCTCAGACTTCACCCTGGTATTGGGCCTCTTACTGGGGCTGTTGTGCTGGTAGTTGAAATCGCTGACAGACATGGTCCTTTCTGGAAGCTCATGTGGCTGCGGCATTGTGCTGACAGGCCTGGAAGCTCCGAGTGCGTCAATGCTGTAGGTGCGAGCAGAGAAGGGCCTCTGCATGGCCTGGCTCATTGCTAGGGGCCCCCTGGCGAGGGTGTGAATGTCCCTGTAGGTCATGTACTCCCCCTCGGGCACTTGGATGCGTCTTGGCTCGCTCATGGAGACTGAGGAAGTGCTGCTGCTTTGCCGCTGCAGAGTACTGCTTCGAGGCTGGCCACCTGTGGAATGGAGTCTCTCCTTGGCCCAGTCTCCTTTAGGAGTTATTGGAGCCCCCCTCTGCTGGGGGTAGGGAGGTGCCTGGTTACGGTTTGAGTAATTTGTGTTGGCGAGTGAGTGTGGATGACGAGGGAGGTATCCTTGGTGCTCTGGTGGGACGGGTGCCCTCTGGGCCCAGAGGCTGTCATTAGGCACAGCACTACTTGTGTACTGGATATTGTACTGAGGAGGTGGGACTCCCATGCTGGAGGAGGCTGGATTTCTGCTCATAGTGGCAGGCTTGGAGGAGGACATCAGATCTGAGGAAGATGTAGAGGAACCAGGGTAGACCAGGAGACTCTGGTCATTGAGTAACTGACCAGCAGACTTGCTTCTGACTATGCTCTGGCCCTGAGCTCCTGGTCCTGGACCAGCTCCTGTCACCCTAGTCTTTGATGCTGTGTCGTAAGAGTCTTCATCCCTATCAAAGGAGTATAGCTTCATGCCTCCTGTTTCTATGCTGCTAACACTGTGAGACTTCATAACCTGTGGAGGATGAGACCGTTTCTCTGGAGACAGTTCCTCTGTGCTGCGTGACAGAGACACATCGCTGCTGCCAGCCACACCTGCTGTAGTTGGCTCCACTCTCATCCCCTGGCTTCTGTTTCCAAGACTATCCACACAGTCGCCTCCCTGTTGATTCCCGTTCTGTAAATGATCTGTGTTGTCGTTGTTTAATTCCCGCTGAGCAGCCGAACCATTCTTCACCGTTTCCAGCTCATCCAGCTGACTAGAGTTGTAGGCTGGCAACTTGGTCAAGTTCATATTAATGCGGTCCCACTTGTTGAAGGTGTCCCCCAAGCCATTGTTGATCCCCTTCTCAATGAAGGCCAGCTTGGCTTCCATTGTCAGGTCATAGTCTGGTGGCATCTGCTGGGTTTTTAAAAGACCCTGAAGGGATGTTTCAGAGCCATTACCGTTATAGAGGAGAGGGGTGGTGTCTTTAGGCTGATTCATGTTCTCATCCTCCTGCCTGAAGACAGAACATTTTTTAGTACAATAGGAACAGGCTTCAGATTTTCAAACAGCAGAAAAGCCCACTCTTTTTATCGTATGTTACCAAAATATTTTATGAACCACTGGACAAATTTTAATGAAACACTGGATGTTTGTCTACAACTGACCAGCCCAACCCAA
The DNA here is from genome assembly GCF_001649575.2 of Kryptolebias marmoratus. NCBI lineage: Eukaryota > Metazoa > Chordata > Actinopteri > Cyprinodontiformes > Rivulidae > Kryptolebias > Kryptolebias marmoratus. Next base: position 5,068,805 of record NC_051443.1, read on the forward strand.
TTCAAGATGGCTATAGAAGACACAAAAATGGCTCTAATTCAGTCAGTTTTACAGATATTGTGCTAAAGTTTGGTAGCTGAGAGTTATTCACAACACATACTTCAAGCGGTACTCATTGAGCAACATCTTTGCTTAAAACTTTAGCATTAACTATTGGAGTGAAACCTGCTTTTCTGTTAACAAAATATCTTAAAAATGACTATACCTCAGTCAGTTTTACAGATACAGAGGCTAAAATTGGCATGGTAGTACCTGAATTTTTTTTTTTTTTTTTCAAGACAGCTACAGCTCTGCCATTTCTAATCAGAAGATAATGACTAAATCTGATATGAAAAGCTGTGGGTAATATTCCTTGTGGACATTCGTTCAAGGAATGCTAGGCCTTTAATTTTTAAAAGCATTACACTCACCTAGTTTTTGGAAGGAAAGGCATCTTTGCCTCTCTCTCAGGTGTGCACAGAGAGTTGTCCTGACTGCTGTCGGTGGTCAGAGACACAGAGTCGGACATGCGTGATGGTGACGAACAGTTACTGTTGTTCTGGTTGCTGTTAGCCACCGTTTCATCCAGCAAAGAGTCAGCATCTTTCCCATCGTCTGTTCAGGACAAACAGCACATTTACATTTGTTTAATCAAGATGCTTCACTTCAAATTTCTACTTGAAATCTTTTAGTATAACCACTTAAATTAAGTTTTACCTTTTTTATCCTTACTTAAAGTCACTACTTTTGGCTGATTGATGGAAATCTCAATAAGAGGAGGTCTCATCTCTGCGACTTTCATCTCTTCTTCATCTGAAAGCTCTTCAGAATCCTAAAGAAAAACAAAATACTTTTCTAAATGGTGGAATTTTTTTAAAATTTCTTTCACTTACTATATTTGCTGTATTTCTGTTTTGAGAAACTAAGAAGTCATAACGTTTTTGATAACCTCTAGTGTGTCCTCGTGGTTCATCATCGAACCCTCTGAAGATTTGAGAGGAATTTTCTGGGAGCTGAGAGACTCTGAAGTGTCTTTAGCTTCAGTTTCAGAGAGACTTTGTGCACATGTGCTGGAGGACACCAGAGGCTCGGTGTCGGATGCTACACCATTGGGACATGGGGATTCAATCACCTGTGCAAAAACAGTTCGAGTAGTCTTTGCAGGTTAAAAAAGGATGTTTTTTTGTGAGTTACCAAAGAGGAACTAAAAACAAAAGACAAAAACTGAAAGTGACAGATTTATTTCCATATTTTTTTTAGCTGAGGCTGACCTTAACTCCCACGTCCTGCACTCCAATGTGGTTCCTCTCAGCTGGTTTGGACTCTTTTCCCGACTCATCACTCGTTTCATCCTCCTTCAGCCTGTGAGCCACCGACTGGGCTGTCTTCACCATGTTCTTCAGCTCTTCTGGGTAAGGGGTTGGGTAGCGTTTCAGGTTTCCCTCCTGGAGGAGTACAAATACATGATTAATGTATTTGCTGCCCAATCTCACCTTCTTGAGAAGCTCAAACAGCCCCTGAGAGCTCCTGAATGGCTGCCTGACTGTATAGTTCGGTTCTGTTTTGTCTGACTTCTACAGCACGTGGTGACACTGATGTGTGTGCATATTAGGTTTAGCAAACAATGTGCTATGCATGCATTCCGCTCTCACACATGCTTGTTCGATTTGTGCCGTGTGCGCTCAACTCGAGTTGGCACAAAGTATGGCAGGCTATTTTGCCATATAATCGTTTCTACCTCCATTTATTATTTTAGATTTCAAAAACAGAACTTCTCCTACTCACAGTAATATTCTTATTAGTCAGAATTAAAACCAAATATAATTTAAATTCAGATTATAACAAGTAGACATTACAGTTAAGATCCACAATTCCAATTATACTAGTAGTATAGAAGTTGATACTGTCTAGAAACCCTTAAAAAATTAAAGTGGCTGATTTAACATTTAAAATTATTTTCGTAGGCACAAGGTCTGGTAACAGCACACACTTCTTTACAACATTACACGTTAGATAAGATAATAGGTGAACTCATACTATTATCATGTAAAGCAGGTCCAAAAGTCACCAATCAAACGGTGTTAAATTAACGGTCTTAGACTGATGAAATAAACAATACAAGACTCTTTGTGGAAATCTTACAAACTGGGCTTAAAATGTCAATATGACAATCTGGCAAATGGCATTTTTTCTAAAATGACACTGTGGATAATATCTAAATTGTGGGTTTCTCCTGTTATCTGCAATAGTTATCCATTCAGACCATTAAATCTTAAGTGAATCACTTCAACTTTTTAAGGATTTATAGATTTTTTTTTACTAGTACAATTGAAATTATCTTAACTTTTATTGAAATGATCTTAACTTTGAATTTCTACTTGTAATAATGTAATTGTAAATACCATACTGAGATACTGGTTTAAATACATCTTTGGCAACAAACTTGTGACTTAACAGAGCCTTGTTTTTTTAAACAATGTCAGATTTAAGCTCGTTGAATCACAGCAGTCTGCAGTTATTGTGCACATGAGCAGTTTATCAAACTGTCTTCGGTCAGAAAAGAAACTCACAATTTCTTTTAGAAAGCCATCTGGATATTAAAGCATAAATCTGCCACTACTTATTCTTCCATATTTTGACTTCGGCATCAAACATCTCCCTCTTCAAACACTCAAACACTTTATTAAGGAAACTTTTACATTGTGGCTGTTTGTGTTTCCTCCACAGTTTGAGGTACAGGAAAGTTCCTGCACCTAAATTCACTTTTACTTAGTTTATTTCCCTCTGCATGTTTGTTCATATAGGCCAACTGCTCAAATTTCTTTGGTGTTATTTGGTTATAAACCTTATATTATGTTAATTATATTAACCATATTTTATTCAAAAACACATGTACTGATCGAAGCACATTCTATTTATCTCCTTTTCTATTCTGTCCTTTAACTTTAGTTTATACCCTGGAGGTTTATAAAGTTTGTTTTTGTCTCTGTGACCTTAAATGCATCATAAATTACATTGCAAGTATTGTTTTCTCCTTTCCCAATTGTGCTCACATTAGCAAATCTGGATCACTCACCCTCGGGGGAGTTTCTCTCTCATCCTTGTCCTCATCGCACTCAAAGGCCACCTGAGCTCGCTGCTTGCGTTGCTCCTCCCACAGAGCCGGATTGAAGCTCTCAGAGTCAGAGTTCGGAAGGACTGGATTTAAACAGAAACCAAGCAGGAGATTATTTATTTAATTTTTATTTTTTTAAAAAACAAGGATTTTTAGGACACCTTTCTAACTGTAGCTCGTCCATGCCTGACTTGAACCACCAGATGGCAGTAAAACAGCATGACAGTAAAAGAGTAAAGTGAAAGAGTAGTAGGCAACTAATTCAGACCAAGAGAGATACTTGTATTATTTTTTCTTCTTCTTCTTCTTCTTTCGGTCGTTCCTTTTCAGGGGTCCCTACAGCGAGTCATCCTCCTCCATCTAACTCTGTCTTCTGCATCCTCTGTCCTTACTTCAACTATGTCCATGTTCTCTCTAACTGCATCATTTTTTATTCTTATTAAAAATAAATCAAAAAGCGAGTACAGTTTTACCTCTCTTCTCTTTACATTAATAAAAAAAACATCTGACATAGATGCAAATCACTAATAAAAATTCATTACAAATGAATAAAAAAAAATGTTCTACATGCATGCATTAAATACCTGGTTTTCATTGAAAATGTTAACATTATTAAAAGATTTAGCATGCGAACATCAGTTGTGTGACCCAACACACACTTTACAGAGTTGCGTGTGGTTTCCTGTGCTGAAATGATAGCAACATCTTTGTAGAGAAACATGTTCGTAGAGACGATCACACCACTGAGGTGATCTCTTCTGGTTGTGTCTCAGGCGAGCCTTATCACAAACTCTAGATCAGCTTCACACCTGACCCCACAGCGTGAAGCATGGTGGATAATCTGAGTCACCTTGTGTATGTGCTTTCCTTATCAGAAGTTGTAAAGTATACTGTAATAATTGCAGTCATGCAGTGACTAACTCCAGCTTCTCAAGAAAACAGACCAAGTCTTCAAAATAGATATCTTTGTAAAGAAACAGGTTAAGTGGTATAAAGGACACAGCTGGACAGAAAGCAGAGAACAGAATTTCAGTTGGGGTGCGACAAACCACTGACATCCAAAAAATCAATCTCTTGACTCAGTAGCTCAAGCACCCTGAACCCCTAATTACTGCAAAGCTAAGATGCAACAGGAGCAGTCCAACCTTTGTGGTGTAATGGAAACCCAAAGCAAAGTAACAGATGGAAGACTGACAACAAGATGACCACTAGGGTTTCTTCTGCAGCCTCAGGTAACAAGGTCTCATAAAATATGCAGTTAGGGATCCTTGTAGGTCACCTATAAGCTTGTGCTAACAAACTCAGTAACTTCAGGCATGTTAATGAAGTAAAATGTGACACCAAAATGAATTCAATTTACCTGAAAGTGAAATTATGACTACACGGTTTTAAAACTGGCAGACTGATGAACAAACTGCAAGCTGTAATATTCAGCCTTGTTGGTATAAGCTCAGAGAAAGTATGAAGGAATATAGAAAATATAGGCGTTGCTGTCCACTCACAGTCCTCAGTGCTGGTCTGCTGGGGGAACATGTAGTTGGTCAGCACAGTTTTGTGAGTCTCTGGATCCTCCTCTTTCTGGAGAGGGATCAGCGGCTTTGACTGCAGAGACAAAAAGCATCTGAAATCAACTTCTTTGAGAAATTCAGAACAAAAGAATTGTGCTGCAGTTCTTAGTTTGGCAACATCCCAGTGGATGAGATGACAAACTGTACATCCAACAATGTAGACAAAATTTACAAAAATTAAAATCCACAGACAACAGAAAAAATAAATTTTGTGGGAGAAAAATATAAAGAATAAAAAGACTCTAGAAGCTGATTGTGTAAGTGTGCACACCCTTAAGACAGTCAGATTAAAAGCACAAAACCTGCCATCTTTGCTAACATTTCCCTTTAGCCGTCTTATCTCAAAAACTGGTTCGACTTTATTCAGATATACATACCAGTTCTCAAGGATTTGATCAAGACTGATACCAGTCTTTATTAAACTATTAAGAAAATGATCTAATTTTCTGACATTCATTAGGATCCTGCTACACATTCAAACAGAGTTTTGGGTGTCTGTAGCTGACCTGAACTGCTATCTGACAAGTTCAGATCAGATGTCCTGGAAGTGGTTTAGTGCATTTCAGGCATTTTCCCATGAGGAGCTTAGCCTTGCTTCTTAGCTTACTGCAGAATTTTGACTGCACGTTATCGACCCTGCAGGCATTACGGTGAATCATCTGGCAGTTATGATTCCTGCAGCACTTTGTAGAAAACATAATACTTTTAGTCCTACCTGGTTTTCAGACAGCCACATGGCAGTCATCTCACTGAGTTTGGTGAAACTGAAGGGAAGATTCTTTAACCTGCAATGAAACAAAAGCTGAGTCAGTCACCTTGCTTCAAATACTTGAAATCATTTGCTAATTTTTATGTACATTTTGCGTAGCAAAAATTGGTGCTGTTCAGTTGAGGCCAGCATTTAGAAAATTCAATCAAATACCCAATTAGAACTTAAGCTTCCAAGACCAAATCTAATTTATTTTTGGACAGAATTATGACTTTTAGTCAGGATATTTTATGTAGAAGGTTATTTCTCAGTCTCTTTCAGTCTGCATGTACTTGTTTATGTCAATTCATGCAATCATACTGAAGCATTTCCTGTAAGGCATCTGAAGTGCTTTTGAAAGTGCTACTTGATGTGACTAATGAGCTCTTATATTATTTAACCTTTTAATTAGTTGATTATTGTCCATCAATGAAAGGTGGGTGAGGTCTTTGTGTGTGTCTGTGTGCAAAAATGAATGGATGGATTTTATTGAAACCCAGAAAATAATCATTGGATGCACATTTGCAACCACTCAACTTATTAGGTTAATCTAATTCAAGATGGCCACCACAGCTAATCAACCATAGCTAACACAACTGATGCAGTCATTCACAACAAATATTATATATATCACGATACTGTGCATTATGTTATGTTATGATCAAAGATTGACCCAAACAGCCACAACTCTATTTTTCAATTAGTGATTTTAGTCTAAAACTCTGTCATGAAAGACCAAAAAAACTAGGCCTTTAATTGAATAACTGTTTTGCCAATAAAATGTAGTAAAAATTGACTTAAAATGTCCTCAACCCTATTGTGATGCCTTGTGTCTTTGCCCTTTAACCTTACAGTGATTAGCAATCACAATCAGTCAAGACTCACTTGTTGTTGCTCAGATTTATAACTTTGAGCTTCTGCATGTCTCCCATCTCCTCGGGCAGAGACTCCAGCTTGTTTGAATGTAGAAACAGCACAGTTGCATTCTTCCAGTTGCCCAACTGTGAGAAGAACAAACCAAGGACTCCTGAGTCATGAGCCAGCAGTGCAAATCGAGCGGACTGACAGACGCTAAATGTACCGACAAACATGCTCACCTCAGGGGGAAGCTGGCTAAGGAAGTTGTGATCTGCAGCGAAAGTGCGAATGCTGACACACTGACCGATGGAGGAGGGCAAGGCTTCGATCTCGTTGAAACTGCAGTCCAGCTCATCAATGGATGTCAGCCTAACAGGGTGATACAGAACTATTTAAAAAAATAAAACAGCACAACATCTGTACATGCTAAAATATGTCAATTATATAAATCGAAATGCCAACAATTTACAGGTATTGTATGAAAGTTGAACATTTTTTTGTTTTCTGGCGTATTTACAGTAATGTTAATGCGCACTGTCCCTATCAAATACATAAATAAATCCTTGAACATATAATGCAACTGTGTTTTACCAACAGAATCATTCAGTTATAAACTGGAACAAACAAGGAAGTAATGAAAAAATAAAGTTGGAACATTTCGAAGACGAGCTCACAAAATTTAATCCAGGTGACAGTATCGTGACACTGAAGACCATTAATGTAACAGTAAAAAGTGAACGTATGACTAAACTCCTTTCTTATGTTCATAATTCCACACTTTTACATACTCAATTTTATAGATTTCTGCAAATTTTCAGTCCATTTCTGATTTTTACTTTAAATTCAACACTTTGGGGAAAAATAAAATCGTTTTTGCCTGTTTTATGACAAATTCTTGGTCTCGATCAAACAAACTGTTGAAACTGTTTCAGTTGAGTAACACAGAAAAAGCTGAAAAAGCTTTAGGGCTGAACATGTGGATGTCAAGTTGCAAACATTGTGCAACATATAACAAATGATCTACATTTATATTTGAGAAAAGTAAGGCCTGAGGGCAAAAAGCAGCCTTGAGCTATCTCAAACTGGCCCTCAACATCCTCATAAAAAAAAAAACAACTGGAAATAAATAAATGAAAACCAGGAGTTTAGAATGGGTTCTTGAAGGCAATTACAACAAGGTCTGCATTTTTACAAGTTTACAAAAGAGAACACTTTTTACCTAAAACAAGTCTAAACACTCCTTTTCCATGTTTTTAAGGTCAACGGTCGTGCTCCCAAACATGATAGATAATGTGTCAAAACAAAAAGAAGACTAAATGTTGCAGTTTTTTTATCCAAGAATTAATCTAACATATCCATCACAAAGGTTACTTCACAGTTTATGCTAAGAGAGAATTTAGCACCTACATTAAACTTGAAAAAACCCCTAAAACAGATTTCTTACATATTTGCCTGAAGGAAAACATTCAACTATTTACAGGAATGCAACAAATGTTAGCTTCATGTTGTCAGGCAAAAGAAAGATATTCTTCTGTGTTTTTGGAAATGATGTGATGGTGCACATGACGGATGCAGGTAGCATTCTGTGCTGATTTTTTAGTTCAATTATTGGCCTTTTGAGCCCATCCATTCAGTCATACTGGCCCCCGTGGAGACAAATGTTGCTAACTAGGACACTTTTTAAGCTTAGCTAGGGTCACAAAATTTTTCAGATGTTGGCTATATACATATTTTATAATAAAAATAAAAAACTTACTCTTTAAGCAATTTATTTTAAGAAATTCAGATTTTTATCATTTAGAAAATAAAATAGAGAATAAAGTCTGAAAATAGTTTTACTGTATTCTTATTTTTTTTTTCTATAATTACCGTATTTTCTGGACTATAAGGAGCACTTAAAAGCATTCAATTTCCTCAAAAAATGACAGTGTACCTTATAATCCGGAGCGCCTTATATATGTAAGAAGTCGTAATGTTGTAGTACGACTTTGGTAAACTACAAAGCCGCACCGCTTAAAGTATTAAGGCTCAGTTATAGTCGTACGGACCTGAGCGAGTGGTGGAGGCGTTTATACTTGACGCTTACATCAGTGCAGTATCCTTCAGTGAGTTTTCAACAGTTTCATTATCTTTGTGGTCTCTCAAAGAGGGATCATATAAATGCTGATACAGGCGAACCAGCTCCACTAGAGCAGCAAAATCGTCCATTTTGAATGGAGCGCGGCGTGCGCAGTCTGAGCAAAGTTACAAAAATTGGGAGATGCATGACGATGTGCCTTATAGTCCGGTTCGCTTCATATATGACAAAAGTTTAAAAATGGACCATTCATTGACAGCGCATCTTATAATCCAAGTGCACCCTATCGTGCGGAAAATACGGTATTTAGACCTGAAAAATTATTAAACAAATTTTTTTCTTTAAAAATACAGAGTTTTTCATACTTTTTAGGTCTGCATAGAAACCTTCTACGATATCACCAAAACATGACTTGATTTCTTCTTGTAGAAAAACAAAAATGCAGACACAGAGCCAAAATGAAATAATCCAAACATAAATGGAAACGATGAGCTTCCTTAAAATAAAATCCTTGCATGGGGCTAAGCTAAAACCACAGATTTTGTCACATAATCCATGTACAAAAGGAGATGGATTCTGATATAAAAGGATAATTGAAGGTGTTTGAAAACATAAAAAACAACTTTCACTCAGATGTGGAATTCTAATGTTTTTTAATGCATTAAACAGAGTCTAATCTTTGTTTCAGACCACAGTGTTTCAGAGCCAATAGATGGGCAGCCTGTGGATCAAGCTTACTCAGTATTCAGCAGCTGTCTGCAGCTGGATTTACCTCTCTGCTGTACACATGATCAGCCTGAAAAAAGGTGCAGCTGATTGGATCTATCAGTATCCTGTCAAACATCACCATCAGCTCCTCCACAAAACGGAAGCAGTTTAAAAAAAAATTCAGCTACAGCTTCAAAATGATGACGAATAACACGCCACAAAACATGTTCAGCATTACAACCAAAATAAACCAAAGATCATAATGTTCAGTATTACATCAGATTTATCCAGACTTTGTGATCAGTGGATGAATGATGAAAATAATCTGCTGACGTTTAAGCTGCTGCTCTAACACTCACCCTCCGATGGAGTCTGGTAAGTACATCAGCTGGTTTTCATCCACTTTCAGCGCAGTCAGTTTCTTCAAGGAGCCTAAAGACAGAAAAACACACAGACTGGATTAGAATAAACCCCCATCCAGGGCTGTCATTGATTCTCAACCACTGTTTAACCACTAAAGAGGAGTATCCATTAGAGCAGTTAATTAGATTCATTAGAGCTGCCATCAATACAGTAATACGCTGACTAGTAATCAACCCTGATATTGACAGGACTCTCCATCAGCTGATTTCATTATCCTGGTCTGAACTTATTTTGCCCAGGGAATAAAAACATGTACATAGTTCTAAATGTACACATTAATCTCTTGCACAAATAAAAGGAAATTTGACAAATCAACATTTTCAAACAAATGTAATTTGAGTTTTTTTACCAACTCCCAGATTTTCTTTGTTCATTGGTGTGTTCATCAATTCATAGTTGTTCAAATTTTACATTTTGTCCACATGACTGATTACATTTAGCTTTACGAAAATAAACCTGAGCAGATCAGGGCTCTAACACCTTTACATTTAAAGATCATCTCTGGTACTAAACAAAATTTGCATGAAGCCACAAAGTCTACTTGACCCTTAGAATAAAAGTAACATAACTGATGCACTTTCATGTGAATGTTATACATATAAAACTACAATTTATGTAAAAAACTTTTTTTATATTATTTCTATTCATTAAGTGTTAGGGTGAAAAGAAAAAAATGGTTCTTTACAAGAAAATTACACTTCTCTATTTAGAAATATGCAGACCTTTTTGAGTCCTTCCCATTTTGTGAAAATGAGTAAAATAAGCAGTCAATGTGGAGATAAATAAAGCACTAAGTTAAGTTAAGAAGGGAAGGGTTAAGTTAAGAATAAACATAAAAATTAGATCAGTTTGTTGGTGATTTATCTAAAACATTTGTAAAAAAAAAAACAAACAAAAACAAAACAGCACCCTTCATTTATTGAAAGTGCCTAATTTGACAGGATTTTATTTAAAGACAGGGCTTTAATTTTTATTTTTTACATTCTTATAAGACTAACTTGCAGAGGCGCTGTACTGTCTGTCACAAAGTCACAAACAAAATAAGGAATAGGGTAACCAAATTTGAGCTCAACAAGAAAACTGATCCCCACAATTTCAACACATTCTACTGAAAACTTGATTTATATTAATCTAATTCTGGTACTGAGATGACAGGAAACTGTGTACACACTGCATTATAATTATTGATTGGCTGATAAAGACTTTATTTCTCCCAGAGGGGAAATTCAACTGTCTGCTAATGACTGATAGAAACTGGTTTCACACAAGCAGCCCAGCGTACTTCCATCATTAGTGTCATTCTGCTGCTGAAACACTGCGCATATTTTGCAAATATAGGGAACTAAAAAAACAAGTTGTTTTTTTTTCACCCCTCTCAAATTCTATATTTTTTCCCAAATGAAATTCAGTTTATTCACCTAAAACATCTTATCATATGGTGGTTTAATACACTTTTAACAATTCAACAGGCAAATGTTTTTAAGATTTCATGAACTTGTGCCAAATTTGAACAAAAATACAACAAAAAGTGTTTTAGTTAAACAAAACAGTCCATGGTTGCTAAAGTATTTTAAAAGTCTGCCTGTAAGTTTTTAAATAATAAAACTTTCACTATTTTTGAAAAAATAAAGTTCCTCACGTCTGATTCACATGAGTAAAGAAAATTTTCATCCTTTTGTAAAATAAAAGTGGTTTAAATATGAACTTAAATTAACTATTTTTTAAACCATTGCACTAAATATAGTGTAAAACTATTATATTGTGTTGTAATTTTATTCTATTTGACTCACTCAGTGTTTCTCATTACTGTATCTTCTTCTGCTAACAAAGCTGAAGTGTGTTTGTGAACTCCTGTCTAGCGTCTGATGACTTGTTTTTGTGCTAAAGAGTTTGCCGAGTTGAGAAGTTGACGTTAGTATCGTCCCCCTTTCGATCGGACTCTTCGATTTTTCGGGTCGTCACATTTTCCTGCAGTCCCAGTCAGTTATGTACCAACAAAACTTACTGGAAAGTTGCTCTCCCAAATCATAAAGGTAGTTTAGATCAGTGATTCCCAACTCCAGTCCTCAAGGAACACTATCCTGCATGTTTTAGTTGTTTCTCTGCTTTGACACGCCTGATTTGAGTGAGTGAGTGATGAACAAGCTTCTGCAGAACTTACAGACCTTCTGAAGAGCAGAAAAAAACCTAAAACATGCAGGATAGTGTTCATTGAGGACTGGAGTTGGGAATTACTGGTTTAGCTATTGTTCGGCTATAAACTTTGTGTTAAATGTTTTAATTTGTCTGCCGCAGCAGACCTCTTTGCTTTGACTTTTGGCTGCAGCTGCAGTTCTCATCAAATGTGAAAAACACTCAGATTTTTAAGAAAACAACCAAATTCATGAGATTACACAGATAAAAAAAAATCTGCAACATTCCACGTTTTACAGTAATTTTCACATTTAACTTTCGATTCTATGATTCCATTTTTATTTTCTGCATGAATGCATAGCACCCCACAAATATTTCATTGGAAAAACTGCTAAAAACCACTTTTTATTGTTGTTAGGAAACAGAAACAATGTTCTCAGTTTGATTTAGTAAGATAAACATATATATATATATATATATATATATATATATATATATATATATAGAGAGAGAGAGAGAGAGAGAGATCTAAAGATTTATATTGTCCTAATATTTAGAAGAAAATGAAAGTAATGCAAGTGTTAAAAAGGAGCATTTATGACAGTTTTATCAGCAAATTTTTGAACAACAGAGACTGAACAGCAAAAAAAGAAGATAGATTACACATGAAAATTGATACAAATTTCTAAAAAAAAAAAACTAACAATTGAAGCTAGTTATGCAGTGTATGTGCTGCTCACCGATTGAGCCGGGCAGCTGTGTGAGAGCGTTGTTTGAGAGCAGGAGGTCCTGCAGATTCTCACAGCCAGAGATTTTTTCATCCACCATTTCCAGGTTGTTCTTTGACACATCCAAGTAAACCAGCTGTTTCAGCATGCCAAACATCTGGACAGGCAGAAGGAAGTATACGGGAAAAATACAAAAATAACTCCTCTCACATGGTCACATAAGTTGGTGAAAGCAATCCTTAATGACCCTGAACTGAATCATCTTGGACTAGAAATCAGTAGGACAGGTTTTTAACCTTTTAAACGAAACTGTATTTGAAATGAAGGAAAACATGTAGAGAAGCTAGTTTTATTTGATATGCCTCACTGCTAATAAAAAAAGCCAGTCTGTGATTACAGCTGATGTTGTTGAAATTCTGCCAGTACAACTAAAGCTTTGACCCAGTTTCTGCAAGCAGGTCATTTGGTTGGAGAAAGAATCAAACCTCATAAATTCTATCTATACATTATTATAAATTATTCATGTTTTAAGAAAAAATAAATAATTCAGAGCTGCAGATCTTTTTTTTTTCCTTTTAAGATCACTTCAGGACGTGTTCAAATACCAAAAAGTCAGCAACCTTTCAGAAAACGCAGTGAGCTGCAAGTCTGTTTCAGACTGACTGCTGTTTTATTTGATGGCAATGAAAGCAGACAGATGGTTTTGGGAACTCAAGGGAAATCCTCTCGAGATAATGTTCTTGGACGCAGCAATCAGTGAAAACATTACTGTAAATCCTACCCCAGGAAGAAAAGGCAGTTTGTTCCCATCCATCCACAGTTCTTTGAGTCCATTCAGGTGCTCCAAGACCTCAGGCTGCAGATGCAGAGAAGACACAGTGAAGGTCAGAGGAGGATGGATGGAAGAAAGACAAAATTAAGCATCAACTGTGTGTATGTGAGCTCCAGCAGTAGTATAAAGGAAGGAAGGAAGGAGGAGGAGATGAGGTCACCTCCAGAGAGGTGGTGCGCTCTGGGCGGTGACAGACTGACAGAAACTCACCACTTCAGTGAACTCATTACTCCCCAGGTCCAGCCTTTCCAGCTGTGTGAGCTTCTGCATGCTTCTATTAAAAACACACACACACCCAGACACACACACACACACACACACACAGAGGAACAGAAGAACACACAAAAATCAGATCAAAAAGATTCAGTGAAATCACATGAAATTCAGGGACTGGAAAAGATAACCTACATCTGGTTATCACCCACTGCTGAAAGATGAATGTGGACGATAATGTTTTTACCCATGTTGATACTCTTGTTCTCAACTCAGTCTGTTAGCAAAATATCTTGTGAGCCATTGGATGAATTTTAATGAAACTTACAGAAAGTAATCACTGGATGTACAACTACAACTGATTAACTTTTTGAGTCACTTCAACTCAAGATGGCCTGAACATCCAAATAGATATTGAACTACTTTTTTGTCTTATAATTGCAGCTGAAAGTCACTCACAACACATACTCTGAGCATGACATCTCAAGATTCTGCATGAATTATTTAAAATTAAAAGCAATGTGAACTAAGAACAAGCCAGAAGAAACATATTACATGAGTAATGCTTTATCATGTGTAATTTTTTTTTTAAGAGAATATGTATTCTTTTTTCTTCTACCACTGACTAATTTTGTGTGAAAATAAATTTAAATCTGACAGAATTACATTTAAATAATGGAAAATGTGACGTCTGCTTGCCCCAAGCCTTGCTCCAAAATTTCTTTTTACATTCAGGTCACAGACTTGCATTCCCAACAACGCTGTAAAACAAGCTGATAAAAAAAACAAAATAAAATGGATGTTTTAGCTTCTTACAGATGATGATCTACTGTGTGATGTTTTTGATGATTGTAATGATGTTTTAATATGAGGATTATTTAATATTCTAGTCAGCAGTGATAAGAATCACTCATCACTTAAAATCCACCCCCAAAACTTAAAAGTATTCACCCTAAACAAGAGATTAAAAAAAATAAAAATCCCTCTTTGAAATTTACAACAACCATACAAAAAGGCAGCAACAGAGAAGAATTTAAGAACCGTAAACAAAAACAAAATTGTGGAGGGGTTTTAACCCTTTCAGTGTTTATAATTAAAAGATAATTAGTTTATCTTGATAAATTCAAACTACAAACTGTTTTAGGCCAAAGTTTTGCTGGGAGATTTAAAGGCCCAGCCATCCTTGAAAGAATACATATCACCTGTTGTCTTTTATGCCATAATTTTAGACTAAGATCATCATATGTGGCAAAATTAGTCAAAATGAGACCAGGACGCAGCACAAAATAAGTGAAAATGCTGATTTTTGCTGTAATTGAGATTTGTTTAAAAACGAGTCCATAAAGACACTATCTAGCAATTCCAGAAACCTTTAAAAATATTTTCAAAAACTTGAAAATAACATTATGCACCATCTCCCAATATCTCATGCGATATTGCAAGATCTATTAGCACTTGGAGAATGTGTAAAGGATGACTCTCAGCTACAATTGCATCAAGTTTTAGGTAAATAGCTGTAAAGCTGACTGAGTTTTAGTTATTTTTGTGCTTGCTAAGGTCGCTTCGAGAGGTGGCCATCTCAAGTTTGATTGACTCCAAAATTTCTCGTGCAGTTTAAAGCTTGGAACTCCAAACTCGCCAGTTTTAAATTAGTAAAGCTCCCAAGATGGGAAGAGTGTTCAACTACAGAACAGAAGTCCAGTTTTTGTTTTTTAAACTTAGTGGACTCCAAAGGTTAATCAGTTGTAGATGTACATAAAATGCATACTATCTCAGAGTTCCATCAAAATCTGTACAGTGGTTCATAAGTTATTTTGCTAACACAACAGACAAACACACACAGGCATAACAAAAGCATTATCGTCCTTTCACCTATGACAGCAACTGATAAAAATCACAATTTTATTTTGATTATTTTACAGTGAAACCAAAGCAATGCTTTGTTTGGGTCCAGATCTGCTGAGCCTTTCACAGCAGGAAGGAGTTTCCTTAAACAGGAGTGATATTCAGCTCTGGTTGGAAAGCTGAAGCCCATAACTGTGGAATCTTGTTTTGCTTTCATCGGGCTCTCATAAAACAGGAATGTCAGACATATGGCATGAGTTATAAAAATAATTTAAACCTCTCTGCAATTTGGTGCAATGTGAAAACGTTACTCATGACTGTGAAACTGAGCGTTAGCCAGCTTATCACACTCTTACATCAAGGTTGGCAGGAACACCACAGACCCCAATGCAAGCTGAAAGGAGAAAGAACAAGCTTTGCTGGCTCACTTGGAAGGTGAGGTCACTGGTGGGAGGAAAAAAAAAACAAAAACCCCTACTAGTGCTAGTTACCCCAAGTTGTGATGATCTCTTTAAAATCCAGACAAACCTTTGGTTTATGCATGTGCTCTGTGTGTGTCTACGCAGCAGAAAAAAGAAAAAAAAAGGAGACTGAACTTTCTGTATGGAAGCCCTGAAAAGACTTCTGCTGCGTCCCTTTGTGCATGCACACATTTGTTTACATCTGCAAAATGCTTGTGTGTTGCTCTGGCAACCTTCCCGATCATTAGTCCTTTTCTTTGTTGGGCCTCCAGCTTCTAACAGGTCTGGCCTCTGTCACATAAACACAGCGAGAAAAGAAGATCGGCTGTGAGCAGCAGCACCGACTGCACTGTGCCGGCCAGCCTGTCTAAGTGAAAGGCGCGAGCAACGGAACAAAGGCACGCTCGGCCACAGGGAGAAGAACTGAAAGAAAGTAGGAAACAGTTTTGCAGAGGAAATGGAAAGCCATAAAATGATACAGTAAGTGAAGTGTGAAAGAGAAAAGAAGGGGGGAAAAAAAAGACCAAAAAGAAAAAATAACATCCGTGAAAAGCACCTGGAGCACTTCTCTAATACTTGTGGGATGTTCAGCCTCCCTGTGAAAATTGTGAAATAATCCTCACCACTGTGAGTTAGTTGAGGATTCTAAAAACCTGTCACAGCAATTGGCCGAGTAAAGAGGTCCTTTATGTAACACAGAGGAATTTAACACCACAGCCGGAGGTGGAAGTAACAAAAGAGGCAGGATGGAGGAGAAGCTGAGGGGTAAAAACTTAAATTTATACAGGTACACTGCTCTTTAAGTTGTGTGAATGTAGTAGTTTTCCTGCTGTTTTGTTTTTGTGCATTTTTCTCCACCAACTACTTTTGCATCCTTTGTGCTATTTTATTCATTCATATAACAAAGGGTTCAGGTCCTTCAGGACATGGAAGCTGTGACTTTTAAAAAGTATAAAAATTACAGAAACTAAAATATTTTTACTTCATTTACAAATATTTTCCAATACAATAACATCTCAATTCCTTCAAAATACATTGTTTTCTTTGAAATCTGCTTCTGCTCAAGTTTTGCTTTCTTATGTTACCTTTAGCCAGCCTTTTGCTACATTTGGTGAGCCTTTGGCTGCTTTTAGCTTTTTGCCAGAAGTTTGCTACTTAATGATGCTGAGGTTCTCCTTGGGAGGGACAAGGATGGACAGGATTAGTAATGAGGTCATCAGAGGTACAGCACAGGTTGAAGGACCGGGAGATAAAGTTAGAGAGGCCAGACTGAGATGGTTTGGACATGTGCAGAGGAGGGACAGTGGGTATGTTGGTAGAAGGATGTTAGAGACGCAGCTGCCAGGAAAAAGACAAAGAGGAGATATATGGATGCAGTTAGAGAGGACATGGAGGACAGACGATGCAGAAGACAGAGTTGGATGGAGTAGGATGACTCGCTGTGGCGACCCCTGAAAAGGGAACAGCCGAAAGAAACAGAAGCAGCTGCTTTTAGCTTTTGGCTGCTTTTAGACTTTAGCCAGCACTTAACTAGCTTTAGCTTCTAGCTAGGAGTTTTCTACTTTTAGCCATCCTTTTGCTACTTTTAGCAAATAGTTTGAGCTTTTAGCTGGCCTTCTGCTACATTTAGCTTTTAGCCATTTTTTGCTACTTATAGCTTTTATCTGGTGGTTTGCCATTTGCAGTTAGTATTTTGCTCATTTTAGCTTTAACTATTTAGTTTCAGCTTCCTAAGCAAATTTTAGCAAAGACATTCAACTCTCAGCATTCACACTGCGTTTATGCAGAAAACAAACAAATAAACAAACAAAACTCCTACTTTGGCAGCATCTTTAACTGGTTCTCTCTCAGTTCCAGGATCTGTAGCTTTGTCAACCTGCAACAAGAAAAATACATTTTTACCACACTTGAGTTTACAGTACATATTGTTGTTGTTTGATGAAAACCCATGAAGGAGTTGAAAGTTATTAAAACCATGTCAAAGAACATTTGTACAGAAACTCACATCAAGCAGCAACAACAATAACTTGATTTAATTAATCTTTGTGGGCTTGATTGCATCAACCCTCAAGATGACGTGACAACAGAATAGGATTTTATTTCATAATCCATATTCTCTACGTAACCTATACTTTTGACAAGAAATATACCAGATCTCAGCAACCAGCTTTGAGTTGATATAGGAGCTCCTGTGGGATTCCTTCACATTCGTCAAAAAAATTTAATACGTTTCCAGATTCAAATTTCTAGATTCCTCTTCAATTTTTGGGCCCAACATTAGTTTTTTAAAACACTAAACTTTAAAAATAAATAAATAAATCAGCATAACTAAAAAGGCAACAAAGGTTATCACTTAAATTCTCTTTTTTTGCCTAATGTGCTTACAGTCTACAAAAATAAGAAAATGTCAGAATTCACCTTTTTTACGAGACTTCACGAGTTGTATGAATGTGAACGTGTCTGTGGTTTTTAAGTCTGTAACTCAAAAACCAGAAAGGTTGTGTCACCACAGACATTAGTTAGAGTCTTAATTGGTCTTAGCTTAATCATTTTGGGTAAAACCTTAATGCTGCAGTGAATAATCACAATAAAAAAGAAACAACTACTTTTGCTGAGCCAGTTGATGCATGAAAATTGTGGGCTACGTTACTGTTACGTTTGTGTAATTGTCTTGTAAATTAGGTTATACCAAAAAGCACATTGTAACTACATGGTGAAGCAGGGTTAAAATTTGTTGTAAAATTTCCTGAAAGGAAAACCAACCTTGACAGACAGAGTTGGCTCCAATAGGGAAAAGCAAAGTTATAGAAGCAGATCTTGTGCAGTCAATTAGTGCTCTAAGTATGTGTTGGGAATGACCCTCAGCTAATACCACACCAAATCTTAGCAAAATATCTGTAAGACATTTTTTGTGTTTGCTAAGGCTGGTTAACTGTAGCGGCCATCTTGAATTGGAGTTGACTGCAAAAGGTAATCAGTTGTAGATGGACATCCAGTGAATAAGTTCTGAGTCTCATTAAAATCCATCCATCAGGTATTTTGCTAACAGATAGCAAACATGCAGACAAACACACACACGCACAGGCAATTACATTTTCAACTGCCTTTCACAAAAGGCAAGTAATAAAAAAATAAGTCATGTTTATGACATTGACAGTAAACTAAAAAGGGTTAAATATTGATGTTTTAGTAAAACGAAAAAATATAGATGTTTACACGTGCAGATATCAGCCCTTTGGATCATTCACCACTACATCTAGTTACTTTTTATTATTTTATTATCCAATAAAAGCATGATTTATTTGTCAATGCAGGGATGGGTGATGGTTATTTGATGTTATTGACTTAATCTTTCAAATCTGCTATAGACATTTTTTAGATGAACTGGAACTTGTAGATTGTGGCCATCAGCAATATTCATGGTGAAAACACTTCTGGATCTGCTTCTTGTTTGAGCAGAACGTTCCGTACATTTTTTTCTACAGTGTATATAAATGGAATTCAAGTTCCACCAATGCAAAGTGAACTCACCATCACTTAGGATTAGGAGTTAAAGGGACAAAAACAAAATTCTGAAACACTGATATCAAAACAACCTTACTTTATGCATGCCCTTAACTCCATGGTAAACATCATGGCCTGACTGAACATTTTGAACCCAAGCTTTCTTGCATGTAAGGTTTCTCCCTAACACAGAGCAGAGAACAGACTGACCTGCCAAAGGCAGCTGGTAGGAACTCCAGGAAGGCATCGTTCAGGTAGAGCTGCGTCAGACTCAGAAGCTGAGTGAAGCCTTCTGGGAGCCTAATAAGACAGAGGATGAGGGCATCAATCACACAAAGCCTCCTAAGACCCAGCCTAACATCAGAACGCTGCAAAGTTAGATTCCAAGTGTGACAATTAGCTAAAATGTGTTCAGAAGCCATTTGAACTCACTTGGATATAGGATTCACACTGGCTTCTACAACAGTCAGAACTTTGCAGTTCTTGATGTTTTCTGGAAACTCCTGGATACCTGGAGACAAAAAATATAGATATTAGTGTCACCAATCAAAAGAACTATTCAAAATCTAGGCTGTAATTAACAGTTTTCTAAATACTGAAAAAATGACACTCGTCAGATTAAAAAGATGATGCCTGAGCAGCGTGTCCAAATACATTAAGGGTGGCTTTAAACCTTTTATCTCTTAACAGCCACAGTGAAAAGCACTAAATGGGACATAAAGGGGATAGAAAACAAAAAAGTCCACTGAGTTACAGTTTGGAGGCTTTAACCAAACATTTCCAATGTTTAAACTACAAGGAGGAGGACATGACCGAGCCTCAAGGTTTATTTCCTCCACTTTGTTTTGTGTCTACAACACTTAGCCTAAAGTGCTCTGAGGACAGGATGAGCTGCTTTTAATGTAAACACAGAACATGAAGCTTCAAGTTTTGAAGAAAAAAAACAAAACAAAAAACATACAATTCTCAAACATTTGGTCAATCTTTGCTGCTTCTGGACTCGTGTATTTTAGCTCACCTTTCTCTGCACAAAAATAATGATGACAAGTTGATACTGAAAGAATTTGATATGACAGTTCATATTTTCTGGTTATTAAAACAAGTAGGTCTAAATGAGACATTTCAAGCATCTTTAAATGGGGGTTCTGTGGAAAGGTTAAAGGGGTAGCAGGGTTTCACCCAGAAAAGAGGCTAAGTCGCTGGCTGACCGTGATTTAGTAAAAAAAACGATTAAAGTTGAAAATATGGCTGTTTATTATGTGATATGGTAAGATATTTGTGCCAAATATTTACATAACTACAGTTTTACAAAAAGACTTATGAAATAATTTTTTGAACAAAAATACAATTAAAATAAATACAAATTGTTTGCACGTAATTTGAATCCTAATTTAAGTCACATTTACAAATAAATTAAATTAACATAAATGTAAAAGTGCAAAGAAGGCACCAACACACGTCTCACATCAAGGCCAGTGAATAACAACAGAGAACTCTGAAAAACAGAAGCTGTACTGTACTGTGCTTTGGATCACTACATGTAACAACAAAACAAAGCATATCTAATGCTCAATTTAATAGCATCATTTTAATGTTAAACAAGGATAATATTTTCACTACGCACAAAACATGCTTACCATATTCGGTCTTGTAAAGCCACCCGCTGAATTTCGTCTCAACTAACCATTTTTGGTCAAACCCGCTCGTTCGATGTTTATTGCTGTGGCTCCAGCGACCTGCTAACTCCAGGTAGCTGAAGGCTCGGCCTCAGGGCTCATTAGAGTCACGCAGGGCTCCGCGAACAGCGCGCGGACCTGAGCGTTGGGTGGAGGCGTTTATACTTGGCGCTTACGTCTGTACAGTATTTTACGAAAAGACGGGGCAGTACGCTACGTAACCAGTAGAAATGCAGTAAAAAAAAGAGAGCAGATGGTTGTCACATCAAATATGTCTGCACGTATTCAGGAGGAAGAGCTGTTGTGTTTCTGGCTGTGATACAGAGAGGATGTTTAAACCTAAAGCATTCAGTTTGACTTTCATTGATTTATTTGCTTTAGTTGTGATTCGACCATCATAGGACTAATATTTCTATAAACACTCCTTTTATCGGCTGCAGCAGTAATCTCCTTCTGTGAGTTTTGAACCATTTGATTATCTTTGTGATCTCTCATAGAGGAATCATATAAATGCTGATACAGGCGAACCAGCTCCGCTGGAGCACCAAAATCCTCCATTTTGAATGGACCATGTGCACGACCATGCGACGCGAGGTAGATAAAGGTAGCGGTTTTGGGGGTGCAGGTGGAAAAAAACGTGTATAAAAAATGACGTATTTATAATAAACAAATGGAGCTTAGCCTGGCGGCAGGGTCACTAAAGCCTGGCCGCCCGCCAGGCTTATATAATAATACACTGGGAGAAACCCTGTGGTAGTCTGGAAATTTTTGAAATTATGTTCTGTCAAAAATTTCAAATCCAAACTCAAAATCTATCTGTTTCAATTAGCTTACTCCCTCTAATCACAACTGCATTGTCTCATTTCATTTGTATGTTTGTATTCTATTTTATTGTGTCTTAATAATAATAATATGTCTGCTTTTATGTTTAATGATGTAAGATGACTGAGTGTCAAGAAAGGCATCTATAAATAAGATGTATTATTATTCTTATTAATAATAAATAATTCTTAATAGTACCTTATCAGCCGTAAAATCAGTTAGAGTTTGGAAAAAGAGGAAAAAGACTTCACTTCTAGGCTAAGGGCTAGCTAACGAGGGCTCACATTTGATAATTTTTCTGGTTTAGAAAACAACCCTTTCTCAAAAACGACATACCGATGTAGAAGAAACCTTGCTAAATTAATTAGTTTGTTGCCATTTCAACTGAACAACATCTATATTACTACACAAACTATTGATAAATATTTAATAAACCATTGCTTCAAAAATGACTACACTATTCCTTGATTAACTTACCTGTTGCAGATAGCTCTTTGAATGACCTGAGTTTGGAGAAATAGAGTTTAAGTCTGAAAAGACTGATGAGCTAATGGCTAGCCTGAGCATGAGTGGATTATTGACGTTTCAAAACAGTCTCTAAGTGTTTACAGATACACTGCTGTCATTTCACTTTACACTGCTATTCCAACAGAAATATCATGCTATTTCTGCAAGACATGCTACAGCAAGCTGCTACTGCAAATATGTGTGCTTCAGGATTTCTGCAAGTTTCAGTAAGTTAAATTCAAGACTTTTTGTGACCTTTAGAAGACCATTACAATTCAGATTTAAGACCTACACAAATGATAAAAAAATGAGTCTATGAAATTAGCTTCATAATAACAAATTTGACTGCATTTTGACTGCAAATTTAATACAAACCATTCAAAAACTACAACAAACCAGTTTTAGGACCAGAGCAACTGGATTATTTTGCGAGGAAGGCTGAATGTATGTAAATAAATTCCCTCTGACAGGACTGCTGAATGAAGAGACTTTTAGTTTTGTTACAGTGCAACAACTTCTGAAATCCTCAGACTGAACTACAACACAAAGAACAAATGAGTGCTGACAGCAAAAACTATTTTAAGATGTTACTTTATGGCCTAAATTATAAAATCTGGACGTAAAGACTTTTATAAGACCTAAAATTAAAAATTTTAAATGTAAGACTTAATGACTCTAGGACCCTGCAGAAACCCTGTGCTTGTAAATAACAGCAGAATTATATGTAAATAGCTTTGAAAGGCGAAACTGACAGCGATGTAATGGTTTATAAAATAGCATTCACATGAATGGCTATAAAGTGGAGTTGTTTCGAGAGGCAGCAATCTACTTTGGTCTCACTATATTAGGAGTATTCATTAGCTTGTCAATTCAGTAAAATTAAAATATTCCTCTAAACTAAGAAAGATTTACACCTACAGCAAGTAAGATAATCTTCAGAACCCTTCCACAAAACCCCATTTCAAAATGTCTGAAATATGCATTTAAAAAAAGTCTTTGTGCTAAAGTAAGAAATTAAAAACACTTCACAAAACAGCTTCAGTGTTTTTGATATCAACTCTAAAATTGGTGAAAACACACCTTGTACAAACAGAGCCTAAATCTAAATAATAAACTCACTTTAGGAAGAGAAGCTGGTCACTTTTTAATCCCAGTTTTACCGAGAAAGTGTCTGAGAGACAACACGTCTGAACTTGCGTATCTGTCGTATGAACAGTTTGTATTCAAACTGTACTGTGACGTAACATCAATTCAACAGAACTCGCTCTGACATTTTACCTCAGAAAAAACTTTTTATGCCATCCAAGCATGTCAATCAAGCTGTCTCTTGTTTTTCCCCCATTTTCGTGATGAGCAACAAGAACAGTTAAGCAGCTGGATAAACACTTGAACTGCACAGTGCACTGAACAGTGGCAGGAGGGCCATCTTCAGAACTTAACAACCTGATCTGATGCCAGCATGTTATGGGACCTGCCATTCAAAAAACACTTTTGATCTCAGTCACATTTCTGCGGAAAAGGAAAGGCTAAAAACAATCAGGAATCTTGCTCACTGTTTTTGCTGACATCAAGCTCCCTGAGGTTAATGAGGTTTGCGATCACTGCCGGTAACACCGTCAGGTCATTGTCTGGCATGCTCAGTCGGTTGAGTAACTGGCAGTTAAACAGTTGCTGAAAAGAAAAAAGAACAAGTTGAACACATATCTATAATTATTTATGGTTAACATATCATCAAGAGTGTAATATTATATGCCCAAAGGTCATGTTTGTATAAAAACAAAATGCTCAAATTAGTTATACCCCAGCCAAAAACAAAAAGGAACAAACCATAAACAAATAATACTTTGAATTATATTTTATACAGGTAATATTACTAAATATATCTTTCAAATGGTTTTTTTCTACAAAATGAGCTTAGATAAAACTTGTATTCATCTTACTTTAGGCAGTTCCTCGATCTGGTTGGCATCGAGGTAGAGTTCCTGCAGGGTCTTCTCGTAGCTAAAGATCTCCTTAGGAACTGTCTCCAGGCTGCAGTGGGAGTAGTCCAGCGATGTTACCGTCTCTTCCTCACCCCGCAAGCACCGGCACGGCACCAGGCGAACAAACAAACTTCGCTTGGACATCCTCAAGAACTATAGAGAGGGAAAGAGTGAACATCAACATATATCCAATTTGACTTTTCATTGCGTTTTAAGTGCCCGAGTTTAGATTTTTTTCCTCTACTCCTACACTTTTTTTAAAATGCAGTCTAAAATAACAACTCAAACAAGCTAAAATACAATTTTTTTTTTAAATCACAAACTCCAAACTGAAACACCACAGAACTAGAAGAAGAAAAAATTGTTGAATTTCTCCTCCGTTTCAGTTCTCCTCAAGGATAATCAGGGGAATACTTTCTATGTTTACTCTCGGTTGGCTCCTACTGCACGAGTGGTTGATTTCTGATAAACATACATTTCCTGGAAAGCTGTACAAGCTTTCCCTTCTTTTCCTGTCTGACACTGTTGCTGCAATACACTGCCGTTCCCATCTCTACATTGTTAATATATTATAACAAACAAGACTTTATGAAGAGTCTCTGCAGTTTGTGAGTTTTTGTTTTATGTGACAACTAATTTTTGGAAACAAAACTCAAAACCAAATATTTAATTCAGTGGTCTCTACAGTGTTCCAGCAGCATCCTATGTGTGCCAACCTTGTAGTTCTATGGCACTTATCCAGCACTTCTCAAAGGAGGCGTGAGCTGCTTCAAGCACATTTTGAATCATTTCTTTCAATGAGCAATCAAATTTGCATACAAAAAAGCTGAACACTGACAGTGAGTCACCATTGAGTGAATGAATACTTGAAAGAAATGACTGACAAATTTAAAATCATTAATAAAAACAGAAATATGGCGTTTTATTAGTGTTTTTAATTCTTATATTATATGGGCTGCACTGTGGCACAGCTAGATAGCATCATTGCCTTTCAGAAAAAAGGTCCTAAGTTTGATTCCTGGCTGGGTCTCTCGGTGTGGACTTTTCTTTGGGTACTCTGGTTTCCTCCCACAGTCCAAAAACTAAATTCTAAATTGGCCCTGGGTAAAGGTGGGCAATGTATCAACTAGATCTGATATACAGTATACCAAGTTTTCCCTTAGGCAATATCAAAAAATGACTATTTTGCACATAGTCTAAATTTTTCACAGCTATTTTTTTTAATGTCTGTACCAAACTTACTAGAAGTTTAGCTTTTCCCATGTGTTTTAATGCATCACAGGTCACTCTCTCTTCCATCTGTAAAACCTTGGCAGAGCTCCTGATCTCAATATGCTTTTTATTTCAAACCTAAGTACCCTATAATGGCTGTGCTCTCTCTGTGACATGAGCTGATGTTCTAATTTGATCATAATGCTTGTTATTCATTTTTAGCTCCAGTTTTGTTATCAAAAAAATGGCATCTGAGTGTAGTAGTGGTGAACATTTGTTCACAAGCAGTTTGTGGTCTACCACAAAAGCTGTAAATCTTGTTTTACACTTGCACACTGATCTTTTGTTTGGCTGCAACTTCATTTTATTGTGAATCTAGACTAATTAAGAGTCACCTCTGCTGTTGAATTATGCCAGAAGAAAGCTGTTAGTTTTTACGGTTTTTCATCCTAGTAATCTGCTCTCCATTTTGGCTTTTCTTGGGAAGAAAATGCAAATTACTAATAGATGTAGAAATGAGTAGATGCATTTGTGCTGCAGAAGTTAAATACAAAGTTTGCCAAAGCTGGGAACAGTATTCTTATATGGTTTTATTATAAAAGCATTTCAACATGAATGGAAATTTAAAAAAATGCCAAAAATTTCTTTTCATTCTGGTAAATAAAAACGCAAATGTAAAAAAAATGAATGTTGTGAAGAAGTTTAAATGTACATACAGGTGCTGGTCATAAAATTAGAATATCATGAAAAAGTAGACTGATTTCAGTAATTCCATTTAAAAAGTGAAACTTGTATATTATATTCATACATTACATACAAACTCATATATTTCAAATGTTTATTTCGTTTAATTTTGATGATTACAAATGACAACAAATGAAAATCTCAAATTCATC
>NC_051443.1:5096364-5132923 GCF_001649575.2 Kryptolebias marmoratus
ATCATCAAAATTAAACGAAATAAACATTTGAAATATATGAGTTTGTATGTAATGTATGAATATAATATACAAGTTTCACTTTTTAAATGGAATTACTGAAATCAATCTACTTTTTCATGATATTCTAATTTTATGACCAGCACCTGTATATTATTATAGCTTTAGTCTGGGGTCAATACAAAGTACAGTAACTCAATAGGGAATGTGCACTGGTCAACAGAGGCTTTGTTCATTAGAGCATGTGGGAATGTGACTTTTCTACCCCCTCAACTTAATCTGAGTGCTGCCACAGTTCATAATCTGAGTTCATTCACTCCAAGTCTTAAATCGACATCTAAGCTGTAATATTGTAATGACCTTTACCTAAACTAAAAAGTACAGAGTGTGTAAAAAAATTACTCCAAGGAATCATGCTGAGTATTTTTTTACTGTGAAATTTAGTTAGCTGTGTTAGTTAGCCTTTTCTTCAGATTTTGCTATTGTGATATTTTCTGCTAATCCTGAACACTGGATGGTTGCATAGCTTTATTTTCGAGGTACTAAAATACGATTAAATTTGCCTAAAATGGTTTCAGGGAAGAAAAAAAAAAATCAACCCAGTTCTTGATTACATAATAGTGACGTTTCACAGAAAGCCCCTTCAAAAATCTGTCTAAAGTTCTCTCATTTGAGGAACAGTCAGCATTTCTTCCAGCTCTATACGTATGCACACACCCACACTCAAGAGGTATGCACAATCAAGTGGCTGTCAGCCTCCCACACAGCCACTGTCATAGAAGAAGTCATCTCATGTATAAATACTCAGTAATGTAGTCTATCACCAGAGGGGCTGACAGAGAGCTTGGCTCCATTAACCCTGAGTAAAGATTACGCAGGTTATGCTGAGAGGGAGTGGGCGGACTGGAAGGAGGGAAGTGTGCAACATGGCTCGGCAGAGAAAGGGTGTAGTTGTAGCTCATCGTGAGGTATGCAAGAAAAAGCAATTGGACAAAAAACAGAAGCCCTCATGAGAAATGGGTGTAACTTAAAGGGCTAAGAGCAAAAGCAAAGAGCACACAAAAGATGATAGCTGTGCAGAACATGTTAAAACCTGCAAATGAATCCATTCAGATCTGGAGGTTAGATTCTAAAAGATTTAAAATTCATGACATTTTGTGAATTATGATCATCCAACTTTGTTATAATAGAGAACACATTCACAGTGCAGACATGACTGTTATACATACATACATGCATTGTCATCTAAAGCTGTTAGTACTAGGGATGATTACATCAAGATTTTTTGCCCCAGATATCATCAAGGAGTGTAATATGATTCATGCATTTTCCTTCAGGATACACTGCAGTGTTCACATTTTAGCATGTTGTACTCGAGGAACTTGGCAGTCAGTTCAAACCCCATTTGACTCATAATTTTTATCCCTAATGCTTGCATTATTCTATTTATACATGAACAAGTTTATTGTCCAACTAGTATTTTCTTATTCATTTTAGATGCATAGACCAGAAACTCATAACCATAGAAGTGCTTGATAAGAGACATCAGAATTTTTGATTTAAAAATAAATAAATAAATAAATAGATCCAGTGGGCAATGAAGCTAAGCAATAACTTCAGGCAAACATCTGAAGTCCATATGTCTGTGGTACAGCAAATAACAAACAGATCAGATAACAGATAAAATTCTAAATAAGTTGAAGTAGGACTGTGCAAATAATCAAATTTGGATTTGCAATTTTGGTTTTAAACAAACTAAATAAGTGACAAAAAGTAATTATAATTAAAACCATGTCCGCAAGCATATTTTTCTATTTGGTCTTAAAATGAATGAGGCGTACTTCCGCTCCTTCTCAAAGGTTAAACAACCTGTGTCAGGTGGAGTTTTAACAAGTCAGTGTAAGTAAATATGGCAGAAAAAAAGGAGCAGTAGCAACGATTAATAAAAAAGTAAGAGTTAATTCATTTGGGTGTGAACACTTCAGCTCCCTATATGTTTGCATGGGGAGCAGTGGAGTCAGAGGCAGACTCAGATGCATTATAGGGAGGTCTGCTGTCGGAATTTTACTGTCAGACATTTAACACCAAGCGTAAAGTTTACAACAGAATATCTGAATGGTGTGTATAATTTGGAAGGACAACTAGTAACGACCCAAATAATCAGGCATATCAAAATTGGGTGGAAAAGAGCTCAAGTTAGCTTATCACTTCCGCAAACTCTTAAAAACACGAGAGAAGTTACAGAGAAGTTACAGAGAAGCTATGAGAGAAGAACAGAGAAGTTAGAAGCAAGTCCCTTCACAAGTTAGGATGTTGCTGTCGAAACTGTTAACACAAATTCAAAGGATCTCTGCAATTTTTCCCAGCAAAAGTCCCAATTTTGACCAAACGTGGCAACATTTCTGCAAATTTGTTTCTGCCCAGTTTCACTTCCTGACATCTGAGTCTGGCTCAGGCTGCAAGATGAAAATATGTCTAATACAAGATTATCATCAAATACTGCCACTAAAATCTGTGCAAGTCAGTTTTCTGAAATATTACATGATAGTTGTGGAAAAGGGTTTTGCACCCTGTCCAGTATTGTGGTGGAACAGATGAAGGTTGTGGCTTCAGAAGCACTTTACTCTGAAAACATGTCCTGAGACTAGCTGAAAACTGAGGACAGACAAGTAACAATGACAGAGGCTGCTGCATCCACATCTGCTACAAGTACTGAAAGAAACAAGGTGAGTTAAAACCATGCTTTTATTTTAGAGAAGCAGAATTATAAATGTAGCATTGTGATCATCTGAGTGGGTCTGTGTGAGCGAATGAGACAAATACGAAAAAAATGTCACTGCACTGCTGCAAAGGAGAAAAACATATTCTCAAAATACTTTAAGTGCACCAATATCCTGTGCAACTCAAACTGTTTAAGTACTAGATGTCCTATTTGTATTTATTTTACTTGTTAGATTTGTGAAGAGTGGGTTTCCAACGTAACTTCAGTCAACATTCCTCTCAGAGTGACCACCTGCAATGAGAGGATTTCTAAGTGCAGGAGGTGTCCCAGGATTTCACCCACATTTGCACCGTTTTCAACATTTCATTTAAGGTTTTTATTTATATTAAAAATGTTATAAAGTACACTTGAACAGACTGGTTGTTGCCACTTTAAACCATCATACTGTAGAAATCCCAGACCTTATTTGAAAAATTTACCTGCAGCTATTTTTGTAAAATCGTTTATATGTTCTGTCATGTATCAGAAATGAAATTTCTGAGATTGCAACTCTTATCACAACTTTTTGAAAAAGCAGACACAAAATCTGTCATTTTAAGCTGCAAAAACCACAAAAAAGTCCACCAAATCCTAGAGAGGCTGGTTTAATAAAGACTTTGCAGTAAAGATGGGCAATAATTTTTGAATATTTAAAGTCTAGTTAAGTTTAATTTGAAGAATTACACAATCTTTTTACACAGACCAAACCCGATAATGACACGCCAAGTTGTTTCCTTATGGTGCTTTTTAACAGAACACCTACTACCAATCCTCCTGAATGAAAATAGAAAGAAAGAACTGGGAGCGTCCCCAAGCATCTGGTTCCGCCATCTTAATTTATTTTTGAAATGAAAGTAAAAAGTGAAAGTGGAATCTATGGTCACAGATGAGCTCAGTTTTACTGGCAAAATACTCCTCACTGATTCACCGAACAGGTGAAAACGAAAGATCCACATCTAGCAACATTAGCAGCAGCATACGTCTCTGTACGTGAAGCCTCTGTTTCATTCAGCAGGTGAGATTAGTGCTCATTAAGACACTTTCTTGGCTTTTAAACAGTTTGTTTGATGTGCTGACACATTGTGCTAAAATAATCAGCCCTGCATGAGTAAAGGGTGAAATAAGCATGTGCTGTGAGAAGAATGAACTGCTGCAAGCTGGCCTTATGATTGGAGTGGTGGCTGGTAGGTGGATGGGACCGAATATTTGAAGAATTTCAAAAAATTACAGACAAATTAGAAGAGTGTTTAAAATGCACATCCCTACTTTGCAGCTGTATGTGCAAAGTAAGTCATTTCTCTAATTAAATATAATTAAGCTACACTTATTTAGGCGAAGCTTTGCCAGAGGACAAATATAACCTCAGTAACTATAGCAGCTGAAAGCTGTTCAGCTGAACATCTGGTATAAAAATAAAAGTTGTTGTCAACAATAGATATAAAAATACTGCAGCATCTTGATCACCATCAACGTCATAATTTTTCAAAAGGCCTGCCTCTTTTCTCTCATGTGAAACATACATGAAGAACTTTATTTTACAAAAAAACAGAAAGAGGGGGCGCTGGTGAGCAGGATATGGCGTAAGACGTACTTCTAAGAGCTCCTGCAAAATCTGTAAAAATTACATTAAAAAACAGCATTAACCACGTTAATATCAATCGAAAAACTGGAGAGAAAACCCTAGGGTCATAAACAGCTGGACAACCCAAACAAAATTATCCTGAATGGCCGAAAAACTGCAAAAGTATAGATACGGAAGCAATGCTAATGCTGTAAGACCTGCTAGGACCATGAGCCAGCAGGCAACTGGCATCATGGACCCACCGACAACCACTGGAACTGAAGGACCAAACATGAGTAACGAAGAAATGAAAGCAGACATTTTATCGTCACTGAGAGAAGAAATCGCTAAAGTGAAAAGAGACCTAAAGGCACACTAGCGGAAGAGTTTCAAGCTATAACTGCAAGCGGTCTGTTCTAAAATTGCTAACAGCTCAAAGACCTTACAAGCTGAATTGGATATTATAAAGGCGGACGTTCTGGACTTAAAGGGTGGCCTATCAACGTGGTCAGAGGAAGCCACTTCACTACAGTCTACTGTAACAAGCTTACAGAAAGAAATGTTAACGCTCAAAGATAAATGTGAAGATCTAGAGGGGAGAATGAGAAGGTCCAATATCCGCATAGCGGGCATTGAAGAACACCCGGGCTCCAGCTCCCCACAAGCTGTGGCAAAAATCATCAAAGAAGTTTTGCAGATGGACCGAGACAAAGGTAAACTGCTCACACCGCACTCACCAGGAGAAAACCCAGGGACCGCGAGACACCAAGAGTCATCATCGCTAAATTACACCATGACGGGGACGAGGCTGAGATCCTAAGGAGAGCCCAAGGTAGGGCTCTGCTTTTTTACAACGGGCACCGTGTCGCCTTCTTCCCCGACTACATGGCCAGCGTAGCCAAAGCGAGAGCCACCTTTACGGAGGTATGGGGGGCGCTGCGGGGCAACAAGGAGGTCCGTTATGGCCTCCTCTACTCGGCCCGACTACGGATTACATATCATAATGAAGAAAAGGAGTTCCTAGACCCCAAAACAGCCATGGAATCCGTCCGGAACAATATTACCCCAACAGAGACAGCCGAATAAAGGTACCGTCCGCTCATAGAGACAATAATATTAGAAAATATTTCCATTGTTACGGCTAACTTTCACACAGCTCTATAAGTTTTATGAAGATAAATCTATAGCAAATATGCTGTTTTACTTTAGATTCATTTTTTTTTAGGTTTGCAGGAGCTCGTGCAGTATATTTGAAGCTTACGTGGCTATATTATTTACTTCATTATGACTTTTGTTTATTTCCCACCCTATATACATATTTAAGCGCACCTGCTGCACACTCACATTCAATCTTGGCTGTGCACTTCAGCGGCTTACTTTAGCTGCTGGGGACTATGTCCCAAGTACTTAAACATAGTATTTACCTGTTCTGAGTTTTTCTAGTTTTGATCCCTCTGTTCCCCGGGGACACTGCAAAAATTATTTCCACAAACTTTCTGTTATTATTATCATCATTTTACATGATTACTTGTTCATACTCATTTTGTTGAGACTAGAAATGCTGGATACAGTTATCAAAATTTTGCTTTATCCCTCTCCATTTGGCTCTGTGTACATTGTTTACCTATATTCCTTAGACCCCACACAGATAAGACAGTGTTATGCATAAAGGGTGTGTTGCCATTCATGATATATTCAGTCAAAACATAGATCATATAGAAATAATGGGTGACCCACTTAAAATTGTAACCACAATCCAGTCCAAAGAAAGAAAATATTGAATAAATTAAAACAAATTAACTGTCACATAGCTTTTTGCAAGAAACCCATCTATCTGATACAGAGAATGAAAAATTAAAAAAATCTTGGGCAGATAAGGCTTTCTACTCATCCCACTGATCAGGAGGAAAAAAAGACTGTTGTCAAACTTTTGCACCAGCAGATTAACTTCAAACAAACGTTGCTACATAGAGATACAGAGGGAAGATATGTATTGGTTAATGGTACAATTGATGGCATAGAAGTATCGCTTGTAAATGTGTATGCACCCAATATGGATGCACCTGAATTCATGAAGTCATTGTTTAAGGTAATATTACAGCACAGTACTGGGCTCCTGTTGCTGGGAGGGGACTTCAACTGTATTCTGTCACAAATATTGGACAGATTACCTACCCCAAAAACCCCACTCTCTAGAATGAGTAGGATGCTTAAATATCAGATTATAGAGACAGGAATTGTAGACGTATGGAGGAGCAGGTTTCCCAGAACTAAAGACTTAACTTTCTACTCAAGCAGGCACGCATCCTACTCTAGGCTCTAGGTGGTGACAAACCGTTTTTCCTGTATTAGAGATGCAGAATGAGAGGACAAGGCTTGGTTTAACAACTAAAAAAGGTGAAAAAATATGTTTTCATGTTGTTGTAAGTCCAAACAAAAGTTCCTCAACAAGTTTTTAAGTCAACAGTTTACGACAGACATATGTTGACACTTAACATCTGGCAACGAGGCCAACATATCTGAAGCCATGAAGCTCAGAAAACATGGTTGTTGTCCCTAAAGTTTGGTTAGTCAGGTGATATTTAACTTGTTTTTGTGGCATGAGAGCTACAAATAGGTGAAAAAAGAAATAGTGTAGTAATTTAGTTTTTTCTAATAAGCTTTTTAAATAAACCTTGTTCTCAATAGCAAAAATGCAGAATACTGTCAGCCTTACTCTCTTTATAAACCAGTGAATCATACTGTAAACAACAGCACTGGATTATAATTTTCCAAATCTGGTGTTTAACTCTCATTCCATTTTTTTTTAACAGTTACATGAATTATACCCCTGATATCAATGGGCTTGATTGTGTTGTTTACAGCTCCATTTGTTTTGCTTTCAATTTTCTGCTACAATAAGGGATTTCTATTAGGAAAAGTTTAGAGTAATGAACTGAATTAGTGGCTATGTTGGACTGGCTGTTTTAAACAGCCCCCAAAGGCAATCTGGAAGGCAGTGCACTAATGAGAACCTCACATCCTACAACACAGATAGGCTTATCCACTGACCTACATGTTACTGGAATGATGGCTGACTAGACTCACTCAGCTCCATCAGCAGCATTGACTTCTAAGCTAAGAAAATTCAAGACGTCGTCCAGGTTCCACATATGCTAAGCTCTCCGGACAGATTTTCCCTCTTAGCCTACTTTTTAAAGACAAACATCATC
The DNA here is from genome assembly GCF_001649575.2 of Kryptolebias marmoratus. Taxonomy (NCBI): domain Eukaryota; kingdom Metazoa; phylum Chordata; class Actinopteri; order Cyprinodontiformes; family Rivulidae; genus Kryptolebias; species Kryptolebias marmoratus. The sequence continues at coordinate 5,103,896 of NC_051443.1, forward strand.
ATGCTAATAAATGCTTAGCCTGACAGCATGGAAATTGTGAAAAGCTTAGGAAACAGAGTGTGAGCTAACACAAACAGTGGCTGTATTTATTCAGAAATTTAAAAAATGTGTGAACTCGACACATGTGATTCTTCAGCCCAGAGATGAACTTTGTGACTTCCTCTGTGCAAATGTGAATGAAGTAGCGCAGCGGACAGGCCAGTAAAATTCCCTCTTTATTCTTGTACTCAGAACCAGGAAACCACTTCCCTCTTACGACCCTTTCCCTGTAACCCAAGTGCCTCCTGGGTCAGTGCTGTTGCTATAGAGACTATGGCAAAGGAGGGAATTGGCTCGCAGACCCCAAAGTCACATACAACACAGCTCAGCTCTCTTATGTACCGTATTTTCTGCACCATAAGGCGCACCGGATTATAAGGTGCAGTCTCAGTCATGGCGTCTATTTCTGTACTTAACCCATACATAAGGCGCACCAGATTTTAAGGCGCATGCTAAAACATACATTCTACAAAAAAAAAAAAAAGGTCACAGAAACAAAACGGTGAGTTTGGTTGAACTTTATTCTACTATGTAACAATTATTTTACATATTTTGTATCATTCTTCTTCAACAAATCCATCAAAGTCCTCATCTTCTGTCTGAATTGAACAGCTGGGCAATTTCACCATCAAACATGCTTGGTTCCCTGTCAGAGTCAGTCTCGTTGCTAGGTGGCTGTTCAGCAATGATGCCTAACCCTAACCGGCTCGGACAACAGTTAAAGCAGATACCTTAGCCCAGGCATCCACAATCCATTCGCATATGATGGTGTAACTCACCCGGTGCTGCCCCCGTCTTAATAAATGCGTGTTCACCGTTGGTCATCCATCGCTCCCACGCCACTTCACTTCACTTTTAACGCCCTGTTTACACCAACCTCCAGCGGTTGGAGTTATTTTTTTAATCCTCCCGGAATGATGGCAAGCTCCGAATTGTATTATGTTACGTAATGTTCTCTGATTGGTTTATCGCTGCCAGCATACGTACCGGTACTGTACACATTACCATACGTCCCTGTGTCAGGGACAGATTTTGGAATTCAGTGCACAAATAAGGCGCTCTGGATTATAAGGCTCACCGCTGATTTTTGAGAAAATTTAAGGCTTTTAGGTGCGCCTTATAGACCAAAAAATACAGTATTAACAGTTACAGACAGGAAAAAACAAACAAACAGATGCCAAAGTACAATACAATTAAAGGTCTAGCATTCCTTCTATGAATGATGACGCTTGCAGCCTTTTATGCTAGAGTTTTAGATGAAGATCATCTCATGATGAGCAATGGCAGTGTTGTACCTGTTTTGGTCAAACCTTGAAAATAATGTTAGGTACAATGTCGTGATATGTCACAGTCAGAGTATGCATTGTAAATGACCCTCAGCTAATACCACGTCACATTTTAGCTTAATATCTGTAAAACTGACTGACGTTGTACAATGAGCAACAGCACTTTAAAGGGGAAATGATTAAATAAAATATCAAAATAATGAATGTTCACGTTTTTATTTTAGCTAAGCACTATCATCAAACATTGAGTATTCTGACAGTAAAACTGAGCTCACCCAGGACCAAAGTTTCCATTTCAGAATCATTTCAAATGAACTATGATGGCAGAAACAGACACTGCAACACTCTGAGTTGTTTGTCCTTTTCTTTTTCATCTTTAGGGAGGGGGATGTGTGGTCTGTGTTGTGTCAAAAACAAGCACGCTGACTGGAAAAGTGCCATGAGGAAACAACTTGGCATGCCACTACCAGGTACTAGTTTTAAAAAAAAATATGAGAGAGAGAGAAACAGAGACAGAGAGACAGAGACAAAGAGCTGGAGTAATTTTTTTTTAATGATTCTAAGCTACAACCACACCAAATTTTAGCACAATATCTGAAAATTTTTTGAAATCTAGTAATTTGTGTGTTATTTAAGCTTAGTTGATTGTGGCAGTCATCTTAAATTGTGTTGACTCCAAATGTTATTCGGCTGAAGAGGTACATCCAATGATTATTCCCAAAAACCTTAAGCCAGTGGTTCATGAGCTATTTTGCGAATAGAGAGTTGACTAAAAATAGTTAATGGCATAAATCTAATTGGTAACTACAAACCAATTTGTGCTCAAAACATCTGCACAGATTCTCCAAAGATCACTGAGGTTAGTTGAAATGTGTCGATATTTTCAAACAAAGATTTCTACATCTATTGTAAAAGCTTTTAAATCTAGATATCTTCAATGTCATAGTGTCGTTGAAAGCCCTGCATCTCCATAGAACATCCAGAGATTTAAACTCTAGTCACACATATTTAACCCCTAGAGACTCAACCTTCAAAACAGCTACAGGAGTATGTGTCGATATGAGTGAGAGACCAAGAGCATGTTGGGGTTAAACAAAAACAAGTGCAGCGTTTGACACCGTCGAGCAGCTTGTGTTATTTATAGGACTTGTCTGGTTGATATGGCAGAATGTGATTAGTACGGGCTAGCTCTAGCTTTATGAGAACAGCTTTTCATCCAGATTGCAGTGGACCGTTATAGGATTGCTGAGCCACAGCTGCAAATTTACATTGGAGATTATAGCATCAAAAACAAAGCATGAGGGGACGAAAAAAAGGACACCCAAAAGCCTGCAGGGTCTGTGGTACTGCCTGCGTCTGAAGGAAGAGGAAAGAAAAAGGCACTTCCTCAATGTAGGGCGGAGCGCCAGCGGCTGTTTCCCTCCTAATCTTTTCTTCAGCTTCAACCTACCTTTTATATAATACTATATCACACAGATCCTGCCTTTTTCCCACTAACAAATCAAAGTTTAATGTGTTCCATTCGCTTTACGAAGAATGAGTAATTTTGATTAAAACACAAATTAAAGGACAAGTTCGAGAACATTTGATTAGCATGTTTTGGTGTTCTATAAATAGTGCGTAAAAGAAGTTAAATTATAAAACTAAATTTCTATGACAAATCCACATTCATTGGTATTTTTCCATGTCAGGATAAAGACTGCATTCATGTAAAGATCAGGCTGATGGGAGTCCTTTCTATATTTGTGAAAAATTATTAATGCTTTGCAATAAGTTAATGTGAACACAAAAATTAGGCCAGTTTATTGAATATTTATAACAGCCCAAACCATCACCCCTCCACAATCGTGCTTGACAGTTGGTATAAGGTGTGCTGATGTGCAGTGTTTGGCTTTTGCCATACATGCTGCATTCAGATGAAACTTTAGAGATCCAAGGTGTGCTGCCATGTTCTTTTTAGAAAGAGGAGGATTTCTCCTGCAACTTTCTAAAAAACAATCATACTTGTTCAGTCTTTTTCTAATTACACTGTAATGACCTTTAACCTGCTAAGTGAGGCCTGAATTTGAGGTGGAGCTCTTTGTAATTTATTTTTTTTTCTCATTTCTTGGAGCATTACACTATCTGACCTTGAGGGGAATTTGTTGGACGTCCACTACTGGAAAAATTGATAAATGTTTTAAATATTTCCAGTTGTGAATAATCTTTCTTTGTATAGACTGATGGACTTCAGATAGTTTGCAAATGACCTTTGACCCCTCCCAGATTGACAGGCTGCAACAGTTGCCTCTTGGAGGTCATTGTGGTTTTCCTTCCTATTTGTAATTTTGTTGACTCACATCTCCAGAGCAGCAAACTGACAAAACTCCTGCTTTTAGAGAGGTGGTCATACTGATGAGGATCAGTTCATTAATGCATTTGATTTGCAGATTTGAATCATTTTAGTACCTGGTAAAGACCAGAACCTTTTTTTAAGATCTGACACATAAAACCCTAGAAAGTGTGGAGTTTCTTTTTCCCTTGACTGTATATAACATAATCCAAGAAAAACTAGATTTTAAAGGCTTAAACTACATAACGTAGCTAGAGCCAAGCATCCATGCCTTCAGGTCTACAAACCCAGTAAATTCCATGTGAATACTGAGCCCAATAGCAGGGTTTATCACCAGAGCCAGGGCTGTTGTTGTCTCTCACCTCATTTCTACATGGTTAGGATGTGTGTAGCTGCTATAAAATCTTCTAGAGCAATAATTATCTTCATCCATATGACAAGTACAGTCTGTATGAGTTTATGGTCCAAGACCTCTGGCAAGCTCAGTGAGTGACTGAGTGTGCCTCAACACAACCACCAAGAGAAAAACCCTCAGATGACTGAGCAGTATTGTTGTTATTGGGTCACTTGTCCATATTATGGTACCATACAAGTCTAAAATTCTGCTTAATTTTCCACTGCTGACAGTACCCTCTTAATGTGGACAGGATCAGCTGTTTATCATCAGTGTGAAACTGCAGGAACACAAGACACTACTTCACAGTGTGTGCCAAATCACAGTGATTCAGCAGCCAATTTTGTCACAAGTCACTTACAAATAAAGAAGTGTATAAAATGATTGCTGCATTGAGTTTGGGAATGATCATAACTACTAAGAACTAAAAAGTTCAAACTTTAGTTGAAAGAAAAAAAATTATATAACACTATATTCTTGTAAAAAACAAAAAAAACATGCTCGTGTATCCTAAACTTGCATTTTTTAATAAGACAAATAAAAATTTGTACATTACATGGTGCTACCTATATTGACAAGTAAAAAAAGATCAGATCATACTGTACCTTGGTATGTAAAACCTACTTTAGTTGATGAAATTGTAGGGCTGAATTGAGTAACGATTACAGTTCTATAAAAATTTTGTACAACTCAAACAGTGGAAACCATAGTTTTGATCATGTCTGACATTTTTTCCTATGATCTTAGAATAATTATTTAACAACAAAGACTTCTGCAAGACAATTCATAATAAAGCTATTTACTAATTCTAATAAAATGCTCACAGTGCACACATTTTTGTAGTCACGGAAAAGGAAGAGAAAGTCTCTTTACAGAAGAGTTTCACAGTAACTAGTAATTTGTCTGACACCACATTAACAGCAGCACATTCAACTCATGCTGGCACATTAGAAGCAGCACTGCTTCTCAATAATGCAGTGAGATATTAGGTTAAGACAACAGACTACTAACTAGGATACACAGAGCCAAGTTTATATACTTTCCTAACATGATTTAGAACCACTGCTTCTACTGTTTATCTAGATTAAGTAGTATTTTTCTATACAGCTCATTAAATTAGGATTTGAATACAACTAAGAAGAAATTAATGCAAACAAAAAGCGCTTGCATTTCCAGTTTTAACTAGAAGCGCAGCTGAAACTAGCTTGTTTTCAGTATCACTAGCAGGGAATGCGGCTGAGGGAAACCTGAAGTTCCAGTTTTGTTCACCTTCTGGCTTTTATTCTCACCAGTGAGCGCTGGTCTCAGTGGTCTTATGTGACTCTAGCAAACAAAACCATGATTGTTTTCTTAGAACATGTGGTGAAATGAGGGTAAGTAATCTGATCTGTGACAAAGAACTTTTTTTACAGCACCTTTCTGATCTTGTAGTCTGAAAAGCTCTGAATGAATTTGCTCATCGAAGTGAATGTATTTAGCCTTTTTAGACATTTGTATTACCAAGACCCAGTCCTGTAAAGTGCCTTAATAATTATAGTAACTTCAATAAAATAGCTTTACTACTAAATCAGTTGAAGACAAACAAGAGTATCAAAATAAAATATCAATTATTTATTTTTTAAACCACAAAAAATTCTTTCCTAAAAATAATAACATACTAATAATACTCAAAAAAAAAAAAATACATAAAATCTCAACCTACCATCTGCTTTCACAATTTAGATACTACCCAGTATTAAAAATAAACATAGGCTTATAAAATTAGGTCCTCATACACATATACATGATCATCAACTGGCAGTGTGTGGACCATTTTCAGACCGTGAACCCATTCCATTTGGGTCGCAAAGTATTTACTTGTTATTAAATTATGCGCAATGAGCTAAGAGAAACTCAATGATGGCAGTGCATTAGCCTGTCAGAGCACTTACTCACCGTATGTGATCAAGCCCAGATCTGGTGCTGGAATATAGCATCAGGAACGCATACAGCTCAAAAGCACTGTGACTGGTAAGCTCAGCAGGGCGTGAGAAACACAACAAAGCCAGAGATCTCAGGCTTAAGTTCAAAAGCTAGGCATACCAGCATCAATGAGCAGAGCAGAGATTAGCTGTGGTGTCGGCCAACATCCTGAAGTTTATTTTATGTGAGGATGATTTGCATTTGGAGCAGAAGTACACTGCAGATATGTTAACTTTAATAATTTTCTCATGTTTGTACCTAATGTAGCTACCATCAAGTAAAAGTACAACTATTCATTTCAAGTATACACTCATATTGTTGCTTTCATTCAGGTGTTATTGCACTCTAATGAGTCTTTACCCAACATTTTCAAACCAGGCCTGAGACAACTGTTTGGTGTCATTTCTAAAACAACTGAGGCGACATGAGGGGTTAAAGTCAACCTGCCGCTGTCACAGCCCTGAGCTGGCCAGGAAGAGCCAGAGGGATAAGCAGGGGTGAAGTGGAGGTCAGCGCTCCACTCTGCCGTGAATTGTGCAAGCTCATATTGTCAGGTGAATTGATGAACATGATGCAGGGCTTGATTTTGGGGTCATAATCACAAAACTGGATTATGAAAAAGCATAAACTCAAAACCCTGGTTTTTATTACATTTATTTCACATCACAAAAACAATGCAGTAACAATGCCATTTAATGCAGTTAAATGGCTGCTCTAGACTGCCTCTGCGGCCCTGTGACTGGAGACCTGTCCAGGACGTGTCCTGCCTCTTTTCTAACGAATGCTGGACATAGACACCAGTTCCTGTGACGCTGCATGAAAAAGCAGGTAAAGGAAGTGGTTCGATGAAGGATGGGAATGTATGTCATTTGAATACAATAAGAATCTTGCTGTACTGGTCAGATTGCTGCTTCGCTGCATTGGATTGAGTTGAATTGCATATAACTGAATTGGAATTGGACCTGTTTAAGTACAATGCCTGAAATAAGTTTTGTTGAAAAATAAAGCTATATAAAATAAACTGAATTGAAAATGAACTTAATTTAATCGCAAATGAGGTTGTTTTTCTTTCTTTATCTGTCAGAGCAGCCTGGCTCAGAGTACAGAGGATTAATAATTTGATTCTGAGGCTTCTTCATTTAAAACTTCTTTGAGATGACCATCATAATTACTTTAATGAATAAATCCCATGTTATCTGAAGACACAGATGGGCCAGAGGAAGACAAATGCAGTCTTACGTTAACTTAATTTGTTCAGGCCTTTGCAACTTGTAGATTGAGTCCCAGAGAACAATGTAAACTCAGTAAAAACACAGTCAGTCCTCTTTGAAAGGTTACATTCTCACTACAAAATATTTGAGTCATTAATAAACAAGTCTATCTTCCATCTTTTTGAGTGTGCTGCTAATACCCCGTTCTACAATTCACCATCTTGAAAATGTTAATCTATAAAAAATACAGTTGCAGTTAGAAGTTTCCATACACTCATTAATGGACATTAATAAATTTTGGCCTTTAAACAATTTGTTTTAACATTTTTTCCCAAGGTGGAATGATCCTACAACTTTCATGCTTTTTGAAAACCAGAATTGGTAAAAAGTTTAAATCTATTGAAGATTTTCTTTAATCCACACAAAGTAAAAATTCTGTCTTCTTCAAGACCTTAGTCAGATGTGTCACCACTTTGCTAACAGGTTCTAACATACAGGTGTTTGAACTGTAATCTTGAAATCTAAAAATATTTAGAAATGGCTACAAAAGACTGTTCCCCACTTGTGCAAATCTATAATTATCCTTCTTACATATGCATTGTCTTGGATATTGTTCTGAGTATTGCCTAAGCCAATGAGTGCTGTCAAACAAATTCCTTTTAGGTTGGCAAAGATAAACTACCAGCTACAGTCAATCGTGATCACTAAAGAGAAGTTAGACAAATAGTGACGCCTATATGGTGTTTTAAGCCTTACTGGATTAAATCTAGATTATTTTAAATAAAAGTCATTGTAATCACACCTAAGTAAGAGCCGATTTAACTGTGCCCTTCATTTAAATAAACAGACTGGCGAGAATGGTCTCAGTCAGAGGTGTATCAACAAGCAATAGGTTTTCACAGCCTGCATTTCTGTGAGGACTCTTCTCATGCAGCCTCTCTCAGCAGTGATCTTTTAAATCACTGGTAAAGTCAGTATAAGGAACAAAAAGTAAAGGACTACATCTTTATGTAGCAAGAGAAGCTCATAGGTTGTCAAAAACCATTACAAAAAAATAAATCCTTAAGATTAGTAACTAACTTTCAGCATTGTCAGACATCACTGCCAGGTGAGTAATGCAAATACTTAGTCTACTGGAGCCTTTTACAATCTACTTTTGTTTCTAAAACCACTTCCTGGTTACACAAAGACAAAGACTGTCGCCAGTTCTGCTGAAATGTTGCAACAAGAAAGTATCCTGTGAGACGAGCTCACCACAGATGTCAAAAAGTTATGACTGACATCAGTGCAAAGAGTGGACGAAAACTGTGTCAGATAATTTTGCATATATATATATATATGTATATATAGCTGGAGATGAAAGGCAAACAGAAAAAAATTAGGAAACAATGGAAACTTATTGTTCTGGAGCAGATTTTATAGTTATACATGAAATGGGAACAAAGGTGATTTAAATTTGTGTGCCACTGTGGAATCTGTTGGGTGAAGTTTCATAAAGCATATCAGGGTCAAGGTATTACCACCGGGAATCGAGTTTAAAGAAAATTTTAGCAGACAGATGTTATGACAATAATCAACTGTTAAGATGACCGTTTTCTGAAGCGAAACACTAATCTTTTCACCTTTTCCAGCCAGCTGATGACACTTCAATGATTAAACTCATATTTAGGCTAATCTATTTTTGAAAACAGAAAGCCAAGCGTCACAACAGGATGAACAGGTCTGCAGCTGACATTGTTTGCCTAAATATTTGCATAACGGTGCTACGGCTACGTTACTTAACTTCAATTGGAAACAACTTGGATTATGATTCTAAAACTTCCGTCCACACCTCTTCATTAAAAAGGAATCGTGTTTTTCTTTTTCTTTTTCCCCTCCCTATTAATAAAACACGTTCAGGTAAAGAACAAAAACAAGAAGGCAGACTCCACTAATGTTTGTTTTGGAGATTTCAATTCAATTTTCTTCACAGAAATTTATTTGGGCTGCAGCATTACTGCACTAACAGATTTAAAAACAAAGCTGAGTCTGTTCTGAGAACTGCTCCATTTTCTTTTTTTTTAATTTATTTATACTTTTATTCTGATTAACAATAACAAATTAACAAAATCCAGCAAGAATATAATTCTTTGCTAGAATATATAAAAGTATTTTACAAATAAATTTCCATTCAGTTTTAAATGAATGCACTAAGGGTGATAATTACACACACAACAGCCTGGTACTTGAATTAAAAAGCCTCAATGACTAGAAAACTACTGATATTTGCACAACATTCATATTACTCCCTATAGGAAGATGTTAAAAACTAGTTAACTTCTAATATATCATTTTCATGTTTCAGATTTTTAAGTGTACATTTGACAGGTGACAACCAGAACAACTGAAACAATAGTAAACACAGCATGTGGATTTGCTATGATTAGCTTGAAAGCTATTTAAATACATACATTTACCAGTTTTTATGTACAGATGTGTATTCAACTATTAAGCACAAAAGAAACAGAGTAGGTGTTAGCATGCTGACTAAATTGTTAGCCCAGGTGTTACAGAACAATGCTGCTTGTCCTGTCTTGAACTCAAATTAAAAAAAGCAGCCCCAGAGGCAGATCTGCTCATGTTCATGGCCGCACCCACTGATGTCCAAAAATGAGAAACACTGTGAAATGAAAAGCAAAGCAAGTAGCAAGGCACAAGCAAAGGTCATGTCAAAAATCAACTTGAAAAAAAAGGAATATAAACAGTGATAATGAATAAAGTGAACAAGTCTTCTTAAATCCTAAAATGTATTTTAATTAAAGGTCTACTATTCCTTGAATGAATGCATATCACCCACTGTCATTCATGCCAGAGTTTAGGACCAAATTAAAGTCATTTTAGTCAAAGCAGTTATATACAACATCATGTGATTTTGCAAGATCTTGAGAGATCTGTTAGTCCTTAAAATATGAATGCATTTTCAGCTACTACTACTACACCAAATCATAGCTCAATATTTGTAAGACTGGCTAAGTTATATTCATTTATGTGTTTGCTAAAGTTGCTTGACTATGGCGGCCAACTTGAATTGGAGTTGACTCTAAAAGTTAATCAGTTGTAGATGTACATCCAATGATTGATTTCTGAGACACTCAATAAAATCCATTCACTGGTTCATAATATATTTTGCTAACAGACACACAAACATGGGCAAAAACATAATTGCTCTTTCACCTTTGGCAGCGGGCAATAATAAACTGACATAATCCATAACAAAATGCCTAAAAAGCTCTCCTTTAAAATTCAAGTTTGACAGTTGCTTGTTACCAAGTAAAGAGAAATTAAACCAGGTTTCTGATACAGCTGCTTGACTGTTTGTGTGTTTGCCCACAAGGGCACAAGAAGCAGAAGGAAACACAATACAATTTGCCAAGACTCAATAACCAGGTCAGACACATTCAGGTCAGAGCCATGAATTCATGTAAACAACCACATTCCCCTTCTTTGCATCCTGCAGAACATAATAAAATGCACACGTTTCCCCATGCTTGGCTTGTTTGTGATAAAGTTTGCTCATTAGGGGTTGCTTTAAAATAGCTTGCAGATAAGACATGCAGAAACAGGCATGTCTGTTTTATAAAAAGAAAAGCTGAATGTAAAAAGGAATGAGAAAAGTGTAAAAAATACATTAAAGCATTATAAAATAAAGAATACCTAAAAACAGTTACAGTTCCTTCTTTGTCACATTTTTAATATCTTAGGGAAAAAACAAGCTTGCCTACTACATTCAAAATGGCAAAGAGAGCAGAGTTTCAGACAGACTATTTGGATTGGTAAATAGTGAGTCTTCATCTTATTCACGTTGTCATCACTATCAATAATCTCAACCAACATGAAAAAGTGTGGAAGGAAACAAGTAGCCTGGCTTTACTTTATGACTGAACAACATTTGGTTACAGTGCTGTCAATGTAATAGAACTGACACCTGATCCGAAACAGTAATTTGATAGATTAACAATAAAGGATAAAAGCACTGTTGATGTTTACAGAACAACTATAGGTTGATCTCAAATCCTGAACCACGTGCACAGTGATATGTAATTAAAAGTGTAGACTTGCCAACACTCTACCAGGTTTCTGTCACAAGCATAAAATCCAAAGCTGGGCAGTGAAGAAGTGATTTCAAATAAATCTTTTTTATTTGCTAGCTATCTAGCATTAACAAAGCACATCCTTGTTGGAGATGGGTCTCTCATCAACAACAGGTCCAGACTTGGCAGTCATAAGCTGTGGGGGTTTATTCCACCTGAGTGGAGATGCAGTGAAGGTACCACCCAGGATCCAAAAATCACCAGAGAACAAGGCGACAAGGATGCCATCAGTGTTTGTCCAGGACAGAGTTTCTCAGAACAGCTGAGTGTCCATTCTCCCATCGCTCTCCTTGGGGCGCATATGAGGGGCATGTCCTCCCGTCACCTGGGTAATGTGGCTCTCTGTCTCCTGTCTGATAACAAATCAGACTCCAGTCTGGGCCTGGCTACCCACTCAACGTGCCACCACATGTCCCTAGGTGCCTCCTGTTCTGCTCTGATGGCTCAACAGAGTTTTGATGACGAGCTGAGATGGGAGGTTTGGAGTGAGGAACAGTGTCCTGGTGACACACAGAACTCTGCTTCTGAGGTGGTCTTGCCCTAGCCTTTTGCCTTTTGCTAGCATTTGCTTGAATCTGACAACATTCTGGCACATTTGGGTTCACACACACCCATTTCAGAATCATATCCTTATATAAACTAGTTTCTTCTTTTAGTTTAAAAATAGAAGCTGGAAAACTAACTTCTAAAAATGCCAACATGAACTGCATCAAATTCACGGGGTCTTGAAAGTCGAGGCTGAAACCTCAGTCACTATCTGTTTGACAAATTACAAGACGGCCATCATTTACACTGAACATAATTTGTCAGGCAACAATTCAAGGCAACCTCCGACAGAGCCAGAGCTCTTAAAACGGGTGTCACAGAGAATGAAAACAATAAGGAGATGAGGCGTCATTAACTCCCTGAAAGCTGATCACAGCTAATGTGCGAATGAGTGATAGTTTGTATCAGTCCTGGGCAGGCCATGTACATTTAGTGATCAAAGGACAGCAGGTGCATCATAATTATGCAGCTATGGATAATTGATTTGCTCTTCTGTGTAATTTGTTGTCTCTGTTAGGGAAATGGAGGTATAAGGTTGCTGACTTTATTGTAGATCAGCTTATTTAATATTCGCTGACAAAATGTATTATTTATAATGAAAGTTGTGCAAAGAGCCTAGGAGTCATGAGAGAAGTAGTCAAAAGAAGTAATTGTTGCAATAAGAGTATTTTTATCATTTACTGTAAATCAGTTTGTCATCCACACATGCTCAAACAAATAGTTATTTTGGGTTGTACATTTCTTTTTGGATCCAAAAAGAAAATCTTTTTCTTTTTAATTTAAACAAAAATGGTATATTAAAAGCTATACTAATGCAGTCAGGCTGGAGCAGCAATGATGCAGTCCTTCACAAACTCTCCTTTCACATGAAGTTTCAGCTTCTTTGCTATTGATTCACTCACCACAAAACTTAATCATGTTGTCTTTGTCCCTCTGTGGTCTCGTAAACACTAATTACTGTACATTCAAACCGATGACACACCGTAATTTTATGGGTCCGCATCTGTCCTTTCAACTCCTCCAGTTTAGTCCTTGATAGGACTTTTTTATCACTTCCAGCTCCTCGCCACATACTACACGCACCAGGTTGCTTTTCTCTTCAACAAAAATATAAATAAACTGCTTGTACACTTTTTCTGCAATTACTATGATCGACACCCGTCAGTCACCCTGACACTTGACCACTTATGTTGTGTTCACTGACCCTGATCCTGGCTTGGATATATGCATTACTGTCAATTTTATCACAGAAATGCCACTGGTTGTCAATATTTTTTCCACTCCGGGTTTTTAATTTTAGAAAGTATTCCTTTGAATCTGCATGACGGGCCAGATAAAAGGGTTCCGAGTGCTGTATACAGCCTGGAGGTCAGAGGGTCCCCACTCTTGCTTTAGAACAATATCAGGTCTTAAACATTGAAGCTTTGAGTTATATCTACATCTAAATTCAAAACATCAACCCCACCAGAGATCTGGACTTTAGCCAACTTGTTTGAAACAAATATGGCTTCAAACAAATAATACAAAGCTAATTACACAACAAATCAACTGCGGGGTAAACTGCTGAACAGAATCACAGGGGGAAAAGGTATTACATACCTTGTCATTTATGACACAAGCACCTGGATCGCAGTGGCTGGTCAATGACAGATCCAACAAAACTGGAAGGGGGGGGAATAAATAAAATGTAAAAAACTCAGCAAATTACAGAAATTGAAAGCTGCCAACTTTTACATATTTATTGGTATTTTAAGTGAGTTATTAAAAAACAAAGAAAATCTCACTGCAGAAATAAATCTAATCATTTCTGAAATATTACAATATTCTAAAACCCAAAAGCACTATGCTTTTGGTTTGGTAGAAACCATCCTAATTTTTTGTCTAATTCTTTCTAAAAGTTGATGGAAAACTAGTAAAACCCACACTGATTAGGCTTGTTAGGAGACCATGTTTCTTAATGCATTCTAAGTAGTCAAATTTGGGCCAAAAGGCCGCGTTGTTAAGCTTCAAGCTTGTTAGGGACCAATTTTAAGAGTAATACCTAAAGTGAAATAAATTCAAGTAATTCATCAACAGTAACTGCTGGACAGAGTTGGAATTTACATCTAATCATATGCATAAAAAGATAAGGAAACTCATGTGTGCCAAGACGGCCTTATCTGCTGACAGACAGACTGCAGTGCATTTTAAATTTGTTTTGAACAGCCCAGTAAATTTTATGCTTTTTTTATTTAGTTTTTTTTGTAAATGATCAACTTTGAACAGATGTTTCCATGTCGCTCATGAAACCTGAACGCTAAGGCATTAAAAACATTACAGGTATGGAACATTTTTACTCTATGAGGGTGAACCAGTTTGTCCAAAAACAAGAAACTCATTAAGACGACCTGCAATTTGATCCGGCCTCTCAGGTCAGAGCACAGCACAACACCACAGCACTGTCTGTGCATGTCTGCAAAAGCGTCAGCCTTGCCAGCTGATCTGAGAAGGAGGAAAAAGAAAAGACTGAGCCAGCTAAAAAGATAGGATCATCCCTCCTCCATTCTCAGTGAGCACAATAGAGCTATAGAGCAAAACAGAGGGAGGGAGGGGAGAGGGAGAGAAGCAGTGAAAGAGGGGAGAAGGAGGACAGAAAGGAGGAGAAATTTTCACTTATTCATAGCTGCTTCAAATCAGCTGCAAACACACTGAACTGCGCCGACACTCAGTTTCTGCCCCACTTCCTCCTGGGTGCCTTTATCCTCATCACATCAATTTGAGATACTGAATCTTGACAAACAAAACGTTCCTTCCATCACACGGTGAAGTAAAACGAGAGACACTTCAAGTTCAAGCTGAAAAAGGGAGGGGGGGGGGGGGGGATCCAGGAGCTGTACTTCTTCGTTCTCCACTGCAGCTTCTTGATGAAGTCAATAAATAATGCCAAGTAAGAGTGACACTTGTTTGTTTGGTTTGCTACAGTGATAATAACATTATTTTTAATTACTCAACTAATTGAGTTTCGATAATACAAATTTATCTTTTCATTATCTGCTCAGTCTGTTTCTGCACTCTGCTAATTGACTTTGTGTGAGGAAACATTAGACCTGGTCCTTAAGTGCATTTGTTTAATGACCATAAGTGAAGGATGTTCGAATTTACAGATATGGAATGTGCAATATTTGTATGTGTTTGTGATTTCTTTTGTTAAATCCAAACTGTAAAAACGCAAGAATATGAAACTGCATGTAAAACTACAACATGTTGCATGACTGAAGTACTACAGGGTCAGTAAACAAGGCCGTGACCAGCTTGTGCCACTTCAGTCTGATTAAAAACACAACACTGCAGTGCTTAAAAACCAAACACGGAGACTGTTTAAATGATCACCGGTTTTATTTATACTTCAAATGAAAAGAAAACTTAAAAGACCATTTCACAGTTTGCATGCCATTTCAACTGAGTTGCGAACTGAATATTTGTAGATGTGATAGAAAAGCCCCTCACTAACAACAGAGGCTCATCCATTTAATGTTGCACGATTTAAACGATAAATCTCCCATTTGTGCTCCTGGAGTCCCTTTCAGACCAAAAGTGATATTCACTTCAATTTTCTTCAATAAAATATAATATTCATTTTGTAAACTGTTACTATTTAGAGTAAAAAAAGGATGCATGCTTTAGCATGGGTTATCTATGGACTAACAAGTTGTCGACAATACATTGGTCATATTAGTCATTTAAATAGAATGGCTTGTACAGTGGGACAGTTGGTTAGCACCAATACCTTGCTGCAAATGCAAAAAGGTCACTGGATGGACTCCTTTCCCCTCTTAAAATACAAGAGTAGTATCATTTTTAAAGTTTTGACAGATTTATAGATTTTCTTTTAAGAAATTGACTTTAAAATGTGTTACTGGGCTTGTGTCAGAGATCTACAACAAGGAGAGCAGTCTGTGGAGTCTGAAAAACAGCAAGATCCATTTCATTTAGAGCTGTCAGATATTGAAGAGTTTACCAACAGAACTGTATTCGTATGTGTTAAAATGACTTAGAGTTTTATAACTTACATACATCAAGAAGGACAGACTGTATTATAAAAAAATATATATGTAAGAAAATTTGTTTAGATAACCCCAGCATCATCCAGAAGTATTTGTGGATTATAAATCAAACAAAAATGCCTGTTCATTATTAAGGGCTCTTTGCCAGTTACCCCAACATACATGTTAAAATAAATGAATGAAAACAAAAAATGGAGAAGTTTGTTTCTAAGCAGGTAGTTACTGAATAACAAGTTATTACACAAACAAATCCATCAAAATGTCCCCAAATTTCACCATTTAACTCCATTTGTTCAAACATTTTCCAAGGAAGCACAAAAATTCACCTTCATTTGTTTGTTTTTTTGACATGTCCTTATTTGCATTAATTTTATGTATGTATGTATGTATGTATGTATGTGTGTGTGAGTAAAAAACCAAGGTCTAAGTTTGCAAATTATCCTTCAGCTAGAAAACCTACAGTATGTCAGTATGGTGTAACAGTTCTCTGTATAGTCCTTGTTTCAAATGAACTGAAACTAAACCAGAAGACGGAAAAAGGAAAATGTCTGGAAACTCAAATGTTTTTCCATACTTAATCAAAAAGACTAAACCCAAATTCCATATAGTGCAGGAACCCAGTCAGTGGCTAAAAAGGCAGAGTTTTCAATATGAGTGGACAATATTTTTAGCAAGCAGAAAGCTACCAGTTTGCATGCCATGCTAATGTTGAGAGAGAGAGAGAGAGAGAGAGACTAGCTCTCATCATTATTGCTGTAAGAAAGAGAAGCAGTGAGTAGTGCCATTGTATAATCATGTAATCCAGAGAGCAGTGTGGAGAATTCAGGCCAGCAAAGCAGCTCAGTTTTCACAGTGGATGACTAGTTTTAGTTTTAGAAGCAGTTTGATGGATCTATTGGCTGTGCGGCAAGCTTCACACTGCATAAAGCTTCGCTCCGTCTGTATGTTGTTTTAGCAACATGCAAAACAAGTGAGCATGTTTCAACCATTGACACTTTTGGTCTGACATCCCATAAGGCTGAAAATAGAGGGTGACTGTTAAAAAGTTTGGCCGAGGCCAATCTTTAGAATTTATATCAGCCGACAATCGGTATACAACAATGACTTCTTCTCTTCACCTGCCAGTATAAAAGGCGGGCTGGGCAATCAGGTAACTGCCTGCAAATTGCAAAACTACTACTTAACGTGAACATTTATTTAATAACACTTAAAAGAACATGAACATCTAAAAATAAATATATAAGAAACATATAAGAAGAGCATTCTCACGTTGAAAGAACTGAATATTGGGATGCAAAACTCTTAAACCAATGCTGCATTTTATCCAACCAGTATAAACTCCTCAGTAGCCGGGTGTTTCCCCAGGAAAAACTATCACTATTGTCCAGTAGACTTATCTTACATTATGCAGAAGTCTTGATTCACTGGTGTAATGAAGAAAGACCAAGAAAATAGCAAGGAGGAACATTAAGAAAGACACATTGTCAGATGTCCGGTACCATAAAAGATACTCTGAAATGTGTTCATTGTTAAACTAAAATAATTTACCACAAAAGCTCAATGTCAAACAATTAAAAGCCTTGCATTTTTTTGAAGGAATACAAATTGTGTGCTGCCTTTAAGTCAGAGTTCTGCGTAAGATCTTATGTTGACAAATATCAGCGTTGTAGCTATTTTGGTTAACCCTTGGAAATAAGATTGTGTGCAATCTCATGCAATATTACAGTATCTGGTTTGATTTATCTGGTTAGCAATTGGAGTGTTGTGAACATCTTTCAGCTACTTCCACACAACATTTGAGCTCATTATCTATAACATTCACTGAAATAGTCATTTTTCATTCAGTCATTTTTCTGTAGGCTAAGGTCAATTAGCTGTGGTAGCTATCATGAATGGAGTTGAAATAGAGTTCATCAGTTTCAGATATACATTTGTTGATTAATGTTTTTTATTAAATTAATTCAGTGGTTCATGAGATATTTTGCTTAAAAACAGACAGTTAGTTAAGGGCAAAGTTTTAAACAGATTTTGCATGATCACTTAGTGCTCAGAGTACAAATTCGGTCTTCAGCCACTAACAAATTTTAGCTCAATATCTGGAAAATTGACAGTTATAGACATTTTTTTGTCTGCCATCAAATTGACTCTAACACTTAACCAACCCAATGATTAATTTCTGAAAGTTTAATTAAAATTCATTCATTTTTGAGATATTTTGCTAGCACTACACAAACAAACACATGCACACACACACACAGCGGCATGGACAAAAACATTACTGTTATGCAAACTGAGTGTCCATGCCCTCAGATCTAACGGGAAACGAGGCTGTAATAAAGCCAAAAACAATCCGAAAGACATTCATGTGCAACTGTAAAAAAGATAAACATCAATATACAATTAATCTAGGCAACTGCAATATATTAGATGCAATTAATCTAGGCAACTGCAATATATTAGATGCTTTTTATTGCTCCAAGGAGAAATCTTGCCAACAAATCTCTGGAAATGTCTCTAAAGTCTTGATTTTTCTTCTTTTTTAATTTAAACCATGGATGTCTACTGGTAGTACTATCCTTGAAGAATTTGCAGTTTTGAGAACAGTCCAGTTTTGATGCTTTTCCTGATCCTAGGGACACATTTCAGGAGAATACTGTTCTGCCATGAGACTTTTCAGTATCAATTTTTGAAAGTACGATTGACAAGAATGATGTAACATGTGAAGTTGGCTGGTTTGTCTGAGTTATGGTCAACCAAACCGACAGACCCTCATCATATGAAAGCCACCTGAAGACAAACTGCATGCCTACTGGGACTGAACAATATCAAGAATTTATAGTCGTCAGCAAGCACAATATTAATATCGCAAACGACTGCTTAAATCATAGGCCATTGTATTTCAAGTACCATGCATTCATGTTTTGAATACTAATAATACTTTTGGTCAATCCAGCAGACTCACTGGCCTTGATACCACACCTGGTTTAGATGATAGTGATGACAGAAGAAAAAGTAAGGAAAATATAGATTTTTTGCAACTGATATTATGGCATTAAACAAAAATATCACCCAACCCAAGTTTTTCTAATTATTGTACAATCTTAATGGCTACTGCATTTGAAAATGCAGGCTCCTTATGGATGCACATTACAGGGGAGACAGATGGTTTATCTGCAGTGTTCCTTACAACAGCATTTTTTTCTTTTACAGGCTTTCCACGTAAAAACTTTTTTTTTTCTGTTTGCAAAACAAAACCCTTTCAAAATTTTTCCATTACACAAAGTTCCTCACAGAACAAATAAACACAAAAAAACATTTTCATTCTACAAACAAGTCTTGTAGTTTTTTTTCCCCCTCATTTGTATTCGATGTCCATTTTAATTGGGTTTCTTTAGGGACCATCAGACACAAAAAGGAGCGCATTAGAGTTTATGAACACAAGTGCTGACAGATGCTTTGCTAAGTGGGTCAAATAAATACAGTAATCATAGGAGGAAAGCTGAATGCACAGATGTGTTTCAGTTCAACAAACCAGCATGTCAAATGGTAGGGAAATGTACATTTTTGACAAATAATACGTACATGCACAAAGCATCTTATGGAAAAATTATGAAAGCGATCCAACACATTCAAAAACTCCCATTTCAGTCTTTATATATACAGTCCATGCACATTATTTACTAGATGTTAAGCCTGTTTTAACTTCAAGCAGTCAACTGTAATTATGTCAGTTAATTCTTCCTCATAGCAGGTGTCGCACAAAATATTGCAGACCCTAAATCAGCTGTAGTACTCCAATTCATAAATCAGAATTTTTAAGCATTTAACGCTTGATATATTTACAACGTCTTATTTCAAGAGCACACAAATTTTAAACGATGAAGAGCGTTTGGAACCTCTTTTTATTATGAGAGAGATAGGTCAGCTGGAATAAACATTTGCCATAAATTATGAATATTGGCTCAGAAAACTCCCACTCTGAAAATAGTCTGCCCCAGATCTAGTGCAATGTACCGCTTCAATTACTGTAATAACTTGCCTTAATGATTAGTATGCCACTAAAGTGCCAGAATATTTACCAGCTGAGTAATCATCAGTAATAATGAGAAACTTCATTAGCAGTCTATGCGGGAAGTTGGCAACAGTTATTTTTAGAAAAAAAAAAAGCCGCCAAAATATCTGTACTCTCCCAAGTGTTTTTCAGTTCTTTTATTCTAAGCAGGTTTGGCAGCAGTTTGACTTCAAATGGTCATCTTCCTGTTAATGACTAATCTCTTAACCTCATAATACCGTCAATGCCTGCAACCAAACCGTGTATTGTTTTCTCTTCTGCTTCAGTCTTTCACCTGCTTTTTATTAAAAAGGACAAGCACTTCTTGTCAGCTAAACATTTGGTTCTCTTTGTGGACTCTAAAGATCCTGTTAGGCTCCCTTCACAATAGATGATGACAACCTACAAGAACATGGCTGGAAAATCTGGAAAACTTCCTTCAGCATGAAGATAATCATGACACTGCTAAGCTCTTTGTACTTGTCAAATGGGGTTTCCCTGCTATTTTCTTCCCTCACCCCCACCCCCTGAGATACTTTGGTGTACTCTCATTACTGACCATGACAATCCATATGCTTATTCTACACTTTCTGTAAGCTAGAAACTCTCTCTGACCACCTTAAGATGCAGCTACACACTACAAGAGCATCACACGCTACTAACACATATCACGTCTGTGTTAGGTTGTTTCCATGACCATGTCCCAATCACAATGGTAGCCTAGTCCCGCTTCAAATTAACGACAACCAAGACAAGCCAGTGTGCGCAAGCTCCATGTTATGGATACTCTGCCACTGCTGGCACCCCCACTCAATGCTTTACCCAAAACACTGCCAACCCAATAATAAATCACCACGACCTTGCTCAAAACCATCCCAGACCATGCTCAAAACCATCACAGACCGATAACACTTTACTGAGTATAATGAGAAGAACTCTGAAAAGACCATTTACCTTCTGGCTGATTGTTTACCTCACAGGGAAGTCGTTATCCAGTATAAAAATGGGTTTTAAAGACACGGAAAGGCCCAAACACTAATATCACAAGATGAGTATGTGTTATAAACAAGTCTCAGTTCCAACCATATCAAATATTAATTCAATATCTGTAAAACTGACTGAGTTATAACCATTTTCATGTTGGCTAATGTTGATTAGCTATAGTGATCTTCTTGAATTAGTTAATCAGTTGTAGAGGTGCGTCTAGTAATTAATTCCTCAAAGTTTCATTAAAATCTGTTGAGTGGTTAATGAAATATTTTGAGAGCAGACAGAGTCGACTCCACAAAAGTACTGACAAAATTTAAACAAAGATCTTGTGTGATTTGTTAGTATTACTTTCTGCAGGTTCCATAAAAAAGCTCTCCTGCATGTTTTAGATGTGTTCTTGCTTTAAAACCCCGGGTTTAAATGAATGACTTGTGGACATGCTTCTGAAGAACTTGATGATTTGGTGAGGAGGTAACTAAACCATTTAGATCAGGTGTGTTGGAGCAGAAAAACCTAAAACTTCCAGGGTAGTGGCCCTTGAAGCCTGGAGTTTTACACCCCTGGGCTAAATCATTATCACCAGCCTTTCACCTCTCAGTGGCAGGCAAACAAAGGCAGAAAACAAACATTTTCAATAGCATCACTATAGA
Source organism: Kryptolebias marmoratus (assembly GCF_001649575.2). Lineage (NCBI taxonomy): Eukaryota > Metazoa > Chordata > Actinopteri > Cyprinodontiformes > Rivulidae > Kryptolebias > Kryptolebias marmoratus. Next base: position 5,125,530 of record NC_051443.1, read on the forward strand.
AAATGAATGAATATCTTGCACTAGTATAAGCAACAAAATTTGTCTGAAATGTCACCTAATTTTATCTGTGTAATTAACTTGATAAAATGCAATACCAGCTTCCTAAATAATGCTTACAGAACAGGCAGATAATCAGTATAAAGGTGTGTCAATTAAAACATTTTAATTGCATGGGAACCAGTTATAAGGGGTAATTTGTACTATTTTTACACTAAATGCAATGTGTTTACACAAGGTTTTTAAATTAAAGTCACCCTCTGAAACAAGCCAAGTAAATCTTATTTAAGTGCCAGTTGTAGTTTGTTTAACCTTTCTGATCTGAGGGATAAGATGAGCAGAAAACTAAATTTGTACTCCATACCAACCACTACCTCCCAGAAGGCAATCCTGCAAGTTCTGACAACAAAAACAGATGCACAAATATTAGATCCTTCAGGGTGTGTTGGATCACAATTTCTGGTCACAAATTTATGGGACAGCCTAGATTACATTTTAAGACGCAGTCAAAGAAGTCAGCCCACTGGAAGGTTTAATCATCAACAAGCGATCAACAACGTTGCACGAGTACTTTCAGTGGCTGAACATGTGCTCTTCGATCGAGGATATTTCTCTTTCCTGTACACAAGAGGTGTAGAAAAGGCATATGGATCAGTTCCAGGGTTGATTTGCTGAAGAGGAAATGAGAACTTGAGTGATTACTCACAAACAGGTAGGAAAAAAAAAGTCTCCGTCTCTGGCAATAAAATGTCCTTGGACACACAAAACTCAAGTCTGAGTTAATACACACAAAACAGCTAAACTAAAAGCCAATAAAACATCCAGAAATGTCACCCATCTTCAGATATCTGATTTAGAGTTTTTGTTTCAAGGAGCTACATGTCTCAAAGGTAGTAAAGACGCCATTTTAGTAGGCTTTTAAAAATGTTATGACCACAAAGTAAAACCAATGAACATTTTCAACAAAAAAAGCTGAACCAAACAGCCTGGGAGCCATTAGGATAAAATGGTTTTAACATCACTGACCTAATGCAGAAGGTCTGAAGTTTCATATGTCCGACTTAAAGTCTAAAACAGGAGCACATAAAAAAATCACAGTGGAGGGAAACAGAACTCTGAGGAAGACCTTATTCAGCAGCCCAAGTAACAATTTTGGCATACTTCACTGCTCTTGTCAGGTGTTTGCTTTCTTTCTGTTTCCAGTACAACAAACAGCAGGCCGAGTGTAACAACAGCACTGTGAGAAAAGAGGAGTTCAGTCAGGAGCATTTTGTTACTCTTGATCTTATCTTCACTTCCAGATAACAAAGTGTTGTAAATGATCATATGAGGAGCTTAAAAGAAGCTCTGATACAAACACGGGCTTTGAATGAACAAATGGAGAAAAAAAAGAGAAGTTTGTGTTTCTCATGTCATTTAAATTTAAAGCTGCAGCTTAAATCTATATTTTGCATTTTAATTTTTAAGTCTTTTTTTACGTTTTCAATTGTGGGATACTTTAAATGCCAAAGTGTGCCGTTAAAAATTAAAATAAAATTCACTAAAATAATATTCCTGCAGGGCGTTGACAAGTAACAGCTGATAGGTCCATGTCTTTGTTTACATCAGATTTGACATCTGTTAAACTGATGAAGAGGTCATCAAATCATTAAATGAAGAGCTCCGGTTTGAAGGTGGCAGCTCTCTGCAACGATCATCTGATTTACATGCAGACGGTGTTGATTTCCTCTCATTGAACAACTCACTCAGAGTGACAACCTGTCCTGTCCCGCCAGTCTCAGGGGCTGGGCCGGCATGGTCAGGTTTGGTGGGTTTTTTTGCAAAACCAGACAATCCACAGAGGCGAACAAATGTGGGTGATTTACGTCACAATCTGATTTTAATTTACGTCTTTTACGTAATGGGGAAACTTCTTTTTTTTTTTTTTTTTAAACAAAACATTTGTTATTCAGGCAGGAAAAAAAAAGCATTTTGCTTTGCGTGAACATCAGAGTCACGCTGTTGTTTCCCTATTTATAGTTTCTTTGCTTTTGTTTCTTTGCCCCTTCCGCTTATTTTGTGCCGTTTTAACCACTCATACATTAAAACATTCAGCTCAATCAGTTCTTTCAAAAACATGTTTCTCTTAGAAATCTGCTTCAGCAAACTTGCTAAATCTTCTCATGTCAGTTTGAGCTTTTAGCTCCTGTCTTGATAGCTCCTTTTTTAGCTACATTTTGGCTGCTGCTTATTGCTTTTAGCTGCTGTTCATTTAAATGTTTATTTAATTTAACAATCAGTTTACTAGCCATTGTTCATTAAATTCCTTTAAAGTCATTCAGCACTCAGTATCCACGCTGCTTTTTCGCAACAACTTAAAAAAAGCAGTTTCTCTGGTTTTTATTGTTTGTTTCCTCTCAGCCCTTTCCCTGAACTGAATCTATTAACAACAATTCCCAGAAAGAAAGAAAAAAAAAAAACAGCAACAACAACAACAAAAAAAACCCGGTTCGGACAGAACTGCTGTAACTGAAGGGTCAAAATCTAAGAACAACAGATCCACCTTTTAATCTTAACAGTGAAGTGCTGCTGGCAATCTGATTAGTGAAGCAGAGAGAAAATAAAAATAATCTCCATCCTGCAGCTATTAGTTAATGACTGTTAGTGTAGATCATGGCAGGGCTTTAAACGCCACACTGTGTTTAGTTTTAAACGAAGAGCCAAAACAGCTGGGCAGCCATGTACAGATGTTGACATAAAAATCAAACTAAAACGATCGAAACCCTTCATTGTTTTTGACTGGAAATGCACCCACAGTCACTACCCAGCAAGAAGCACACAGATGATGTCCGAACACGACGCTGTGACAGTAAAATCGATTAATTTATTAAGTCAGAGTCCAGTCAGACAACATCAGAATGGGACCAGAAAGCAGCTAGCAGGAAATGCTAACATGCTGGAACTCCTTGCGCAAACAAAATACACTTACCTCAATTTACGTCGAGTCTGTGAGTCATTTACCGGTGGCCAGGGTGTGGGGGAAAGTGCTATTATCCGAGAAATAGTTTCAAGAAGTGTGCATTAGCTAGCTTCACAAATTTTTTGTGGGATTTTGAGGTCTGGCTAAAGGTTAGCCCCTAGCTAACGCTGCCCACTTAAAGAGCAACTCGAAGCTGGCCCAGCGCGAGCATTTCTCTTCAGCAAGCAGCCCTCAAGTTCTCTATTGTCCCCGGCTGTTTGCACCAAAAGTGTCAGCTTCCTGGCGTGACTCGGACAAATTGACTGAAGACAAACACCAGAGCACGACGGTCCAGATGTTAATGACACGGAACATTAACAAAAATCCAAAATGTCCACGAGAATTATTATCAAGGAAATACAAAAGGCAAAAACGACCTCCGGTGGAGCGAGAGCTTTTCCTCTAAAGAAGTACGCCGCGCCCAGATGCTTTCAGTCATAATTTCCTCGTGTTTAATCATTGGCAAGACACGCAGCTGCTCGAACTCGACTGGAGCTACATGGAGGCTGGCGAGGCAGAGATGAGGAGCTTTCTTCTCTGCGACCTCTACGTGCAGAAGAAGGCTGTCCGCCGCCGAGAGAGAGCCCCTCGATGATGCTTTCACTATCTCACCCAGACGGTGTGAGAGAGCACCTCCTTCTGCCTCCGTCCTCCGGCTCCGCTGCGGCTTTTACTGAAAATACACTTTCCACGCAGACCGAAACCAGACTGTGCACGAACCAGGCTGTAAAAGACAATTCAAACATCTAATTTAAACATAAACGAAAGGTGTTTGCACCAATAACCGACAACAGTTGGAGCTGTGTTACCTTTTAGCGCCCCCTGCTGTTCATAGAAAGGATTTCCTTTTTAACTTTGGGAAAGGCTTCGGGATTTCAGTGATTTTATTTATTTATTTATTTATTTTCTGTTTCTTTCTTTTAGAAATACCTTTTGATTTATTTATAGGTTTATTTACAACTGGCGAAATGGCATTTTCTGTGAAGTCGCAGCGTGAACGCTGAAATTTGTTGAAGAATGGCTAAAACAAGCAGCACAAAAACTAAAATCGACAAAAGCTAAATATAGCAAAATCAAAACTAAAAATTAGCTAAATCACAGCTAAAAACAAAAACATCAAAACTGTAGCTTAAAGCTAAAGGTAACAGAATAGTAGAAAAAAGCAACATTTTTATAAAAATATAGCTGAAAAGCTTAAATTAGTATAACTGTAGGTAAAATTTAAAAGGTAACAGAACTACCTAAAAGCTAAAATTAGCAAGACAGTAGCTAAAAGGAGCATAAAGAAACAAACAAAAAAATGTTTTCAAGGAATTGGGGAGATTTCAGTGTATTTCTATGGAGAAAATTTCTATAAATAAAGTTAACTAATTCAAAAGTATAAAAGTTACAAATACTAAAAGTCATAATAAGTCATAGCACACTATTTCTGATTGAGTCAAATGTTTTATGAATGGTTTAAATAGCACAAAGTAGACTGATGAAGCTCTGTTTGTTTGTTTTTTCAAAAACTGAACAGAAGAAATTATAAATAGGAAAACAATAGAGTGAATCAGCATTCACACAATAATTCATTCTTCTTGTGAACACACCTGCCATTAACTCAAAAGTGACTCAGATCAGCCTGAAATGTTGTTCAGCTGTCCCAACAGGACTTTCCTGCTATTTATTCAGTTTCATCCAACAGCAAAATCCATGGTTCACAAAGACTCAGAGCATCAAAATGATCTTGTTGTTAAAATGAGTCAGTTAGGAGGGTACAAACCATTTCCTCAGCACCAGGCATCCAAAGGGTGACAGTGAAAACAGTCATGAAGAAGTGGAAAAAATATGGAACTACTGTGACATTACTGAGGACTGATCGTTCCTGTACATTTAGTTTAGTTTATCTTAGCTCATATTTTAGATATTGTTAGATTGTTAGATTCCTAATTGTTGTTTAGTTCAGCTGTAACTTTATCATGATTTTATTTAGAAAATTTTAGCTACTATTTTGACTGTCTTAGCTCATGTTTAGATATGTCTGGTTTCGTGATTTTATTTAGATTATCCTATATTTCATTTAGATTATACATGATTGATGTTTTTTTTTTCTTTTTTGTGTTTCATTATGTACCTGCTGTATTGGATTATGTTTTTGTTTCTGTTGTAAAGCGCTTTGGATCACCTTGTGGCTGAAAAGTCCTATATAAATAAATCTCACTTCACACTTCACTACAAAAAACTGATGAAAAGAAGAGCCAGAAACTGATCAGAGAGGCCTACAGCAACACTGAAGGAGCTGCAGGAAGTTCTGGTTGTGTTCTACATATTTCTGGACTATGATGTAGATAAAGCTTTTCTTCCAAAGAAAAACATCCAAATTTATTAAAAATAATAACAATAATAAAATTAAGTCTTTCAAAAGCCTGGAGGAAAATATGCTGTATTCTAAAGAGCCTAAAGTACAACTTTTCAGCCACAGTTCTAAAAATTAGGTTTGATGCAGGAAGCAGACTGTGGATCATCAAACGAACACTATCCCCACAGTGAAACACGGTGGTGGCAGCATCATGCTATGGGGTTGCTATTCTTCAACTGGAACTGGGGTTTTAGTCAAGGTGGATGGAATTATAAACAGTTCAAATTACCTGCTTATTTTGCTCTAAAACCTAAAACCAGGTGTCTGCTAGAAACGCAAAGATGAAGAATTTCTCTTTTCAAAATGGCAATGACCTCAAACACACATCCAGGTCAACAACAAGATGGCTTGACTGGAAGCCTTGGAAGGTCATAACCAGAGTCATCCTAAATCTAATAAAAGAAATCTGTGTTGGTGACCTGCAGAGGGCTGTGCACAAGAGATGTCCTCACAATCTGATAGACTTTGAGAACTTTTTAAAAAGAGACAAATACTTCCAAATCAAGCTTTAGCTGCTCATAGACTCCTTCCTAAGTTAGTTTAGCATTTAAACTCCCTCATGTCATGTTGCTGTAATCACCCCAGAATGGAGCTTGGATGCCCCCCCCCCCCAAAAAAAATAAAAAAAACACACAACACAGGCTGAATTATAAAGTAACTTATTATCCTTTAAACACTCGGTACATACCAGTAAGTACAGGGCTATATTGTGTATTGCTACAAATAAAATTCCCAAATTCTTAGCAATTTAATAAACATAATTGTTGCATTTCTGCACTAATCTACCATGTAGTCTGTCACAAAGTGGTAATCATTGCCCAGTGTAACCACCGTTTTGCTTTTTCTTCACATTTCACTCGTGAAAAAAAAAACAAAAAAAAAACTAAATCTCTTGGGTGCTCTCTTTTTATTCGGTCAAAATAGTGACCTGTTGCCAGTTAACTTGATGTGTTGCTAGGTGTTTGTTATGGCAATAAACAGCTTTGATTCCAAAGTTGAAATGATTTGTAACTCACTGCAACAATGTTTTATTCTTTATTGATATTTTAAAGCTTTAGTTTGGGGAAAATGGGGTTTGAAGGTAATGTTGGTGTTTCTTGTGTATCCATCAGTCCCTTGCATTGAAAGAAGGCATCCTGACACGGCTCACGTCTAAGGAAGGTTTTCAGCATCTCCATTCCATCCACAGAGCCCCCGGTTTCCAGTATCACCCTCCTGTATTCTTTTCCAACCTGTGAGAAAGACACACATGCACATGCAGACATTTTACACAAAATGAGACTAAATTAAAATAATAGGAATGATTCTACTTAACTAACCTTTGAATTCATGATGCCTTCTTTTTTAAAACGACTGAAAAAAATGTCCATTGAGTAGACTTCACTCCATAAATAGCTGTAGTATTGACCATCATATCCTCCAGCCAAGTGACTGAAACTGGCTGTCATATTGGTGCCTGCAGACAGCAAACACATATTTGTTTACAGAGTTCAAGAAGAATGTTTTTACAATACGCAAAGGTAGGAAATTAAATATAATCACAGAAAGTGATTAGAATTGAGCTTTAAAACTTTATTAGGAATACATTTTGTTTATTTGGAGAAGTTGTTACTACTAGTTCCCACATCATGTTTGAAAGAGAATATATACAGTGTCTTGATAAAGTATTCACTTAAACTTTCCCACACTGTCACATTACAGCCACAAACTGTTGTGAAAGGTGAAAATGGTGGAAACGAGACGAGTCACAAACCTGACCCAGTGAGACCTCACAGTGAGGAAACCCAGGCCCTATCTGGTCAGGAGGGGGAGAGCAACCCTCCATATCAAGATAACATCACCCAGCCTGCTGTGACCGGGGAGGATGGTCAAGACTTGCTGTTTGTTCAGCCTGCTGAGCTTGCATATGGAACCATGCCGTGCCAGGCCTTCTCATACCCTCAACTAGCTGGGGTGGTGAACCCTGCGTTCACCTACTATAACTCTCCAGTAATGGGG
>NC_051443.1:5133790-5163167 GCF_001649575.2 Kryptolebias marmoratus
TGGCCTGTCGCGTCCTCGCTGGGTCCTCGGGCCGCCTCTTGGCTAAAGGAGCATTGATTCACCGTCTGGAGCCGCGAGTCAATTGGTCAAGTCGCATCGTTGTTCTTTTTTCTTTTTATTTTAAATCCTACTCATCTGGTAGTCTGACAAGTCTGTCATGGTAATTTGAGTCTTGTCGGACGTCTGGGTGGCTCAAAGTAGGTGAAAGGTGTGGGCCGCAGACCTCCCAGCAGAGGCTGGATTCACCGTGAGCACGAAGCAAGCGGGTGGATTTGACTCAGCAACAGGTGTTGACTCAAGCTGTCTGGACCCTCGGGCCTTTCCACACAAACGTTAAAGTATTTCACCGGGATTTTATGTGATGAACCTACACAAAGTAGGGCATAATTGTAAAGTGGGAAAACAATGATGAATGGTTTTCAAATTTGTTACAAATAAACATTTAAAAGGTTAAAAACAATATTCCAAGCTTTGAACATCTCACAGAGAACTGTTTAATCCATCAACTGAAAATGGAAAAGTTACGACACAAATGTAAACCTACCAAAACATGGCTGTTCACCTAAACTGACAGGAAGGAGAGCATTTATCTGAGAAGTAGCCAAGAAGCCACATAGTAACTCTGAACAAGCTGCAGAGGTTTACAGCTCAGGTGGGACAATCTGTCTACAGGACAACTATTCGTCATGCTTCAAAAATCTGGGTTTTATGGAAGAGAGGCAAAAAGAAACCCATAAGAAGATCTGTTTGCAGTTTGACACAAGCCATGTAGGAAACAGAAAATATGTAGAAGAAGCTGCTCTGCTCAGATCAGACCTAAATGCAAAACTCCTTTAGTGCTCCACACTATCCCAACAGTGAAACATGGTGGTGACAGCATCATGCTATGGGGATGCTTTTCTTCAATGGGGGCAGGAAAGTTGGTCAGAGATGATGGGAAGATGAATGGAGTTTAATATAGGAGAATCCTGAAAGAAAACCTGTTAGAAACTGTAAAAGACTTGATACCAGGGTGTAGGTTCACCTTCCAGCAGAACAACAACCTCAAACATCCAGTCAGAGCTACAGTGGAATGGGTCAGATCAAAGCATATTTATGTGTTAGAACGGTCCAGTCAAAGTCCAGACCTAAGTGGAGAATCTGTGGCAAGACTTAAAAACTGCTGTTCACAGACCCTCTCCAGCCAATCTGAGTTTCAGTTATTTTGCAAAGAAGAATGGGCAGAACTTTTAGTCTCTAGATGTGCAAAGCTGGTAGAAAAAAAACCCCTAAGGAATTGCAGCTGGAATCACAGCAAAAAATTTTAGATTTTCATTTGTTACAAAATTTGAAAACCACATATCATTTTCCTTCCACTCCACCCTCCACCAATATGCACTACTTTGTGTTGATCTATCACATGAAAATCCCAGTAAAATACTAAGTTTCTTCTGTGACAAAATGTGGAAAAGTTCAAGGGAAGAAAAGAAAAAAAATGCTTTTTAGGAAAACTTTCACAAGCCACCATAAATTTTCTACTGCCTATGGCACTTTGGCTCTGTAACACAGTGATCCCCCTCCTGATTATTGCTCCAACTGACCAGGTGTGGCAGGAACACCCAGGATGTCCTGGCAGTGCTTTGCAAACACTTGAGCTGTATCTGCAGACGGACTGGAGTGAAGGGACTGGTCCACCTTACTGAGCACCAACTGGCGCAGGTTCATCAGACCTGAAAAGGAGGGGAGCACATCAACAGACACTCTGAGCGTCTGCATAAATGTTACAGAAAGTTTCATGCTTTTATGAGAATTGAATGTCTAACCAGTGTTGGCTACTCTGGAGGCAATCAGCTTATCCAGTAAGTTGTCTGGGATTGGCGTCCCATCCTTGTAGTGACGAGACATTCTCCTCAGAGGCTCCTTTTCCCAAACCCAGTTTTCCAGCATCTGAGATGGAACTTCCACAAAGTCTGTCTCCACCAGAGTTCCACTGAACTCTGAAAAAGTAGCCTGATTCACACAAACAAAAACAGTTCAGCCTCTGTTGTCCAAATTTATACACAAAACATTGTACGCAACTAGTATAAAACTCTTTTGGATTCTTAGAGGCACCTTAGAGCAAAGCTCATGCATCACATGACCAAACTCGTGAAAATAGGTCTCCACTTCATGGTGTTGGAGCAGAGAGGGCCAGCCTTTCCTGGGCTTTGTAAAGTTAGCCACCATAGCTGCTACTGGAAGGTTGCGTTTTCCATCAGGTCCTCTACAGCCGGGCAGGAGCCCAAAGCAAGCAGCATGGCCATATTTTCCTTCCCTGGTGAAGAAAAGTCACCATCAGGCTGAACATTTACACAGAAAGCATTACAAACAGCAAGAGCACAAATCTCCGACAGTCTAACAACGTCACAATTTTTTCTGTTTTTATGGATTAGATGACTTCTCTGTATATGAACAAACCCAATTTCGAAAAAGTTCAGATGTTGTGAAAAAATGTAAATAAAATAAGATGGTAATGATTTGAAAATCATATCAAAAGGTTGAAATTAGAAAAGTTTTAAAATAAAAAAAATAAAAAAGTGGAACAATTTCTGAATAATGTTCCTCAACAGATAATTGGGCAAACTTTGAATATCCCATCATCTACAGTTCACAAAATCATCAAAAGATTTCAGGAATCTGGAGAAATCTGTGTGTGCAAAGAAGAAGATTAAAAGTCAATATTATATTTGTGATCTTCAGGTCCTCAGGCAGCTCTGCATTAAAAACAGGTCTGATTCTGTTCTGGACATCACTGCATGGACTCAGGAACACTTCAGCTGTATCTGAGATGTGTTCCTGCCATCAAATTCAAAATTATCTAACTTTTTTTCAGAAAAATTACATTACATTTTCTTAGTTTTACTGACATGTTTCCTATGTTTCACTGTGAACAAAATATGGGTTTATAATAATTGCAAATCATTGTATTCTGTTTTTAATTGTTTTACACAACATCTAAACTTTTTCACAATTGTAGTTGTACATCCAGTGATTACTTTCTGTAAAGATCATTAAAATGTGTTCTTTTGTTTATGAAATATTTTAAAAACAGACAGACTCATGAACACATGGACAAAAACAAATGAAAGGGTGTATCAGGAAATTCCTGTATCTAAGAAACAGGATCTCCACCTTGGATGCAGGTCTAGGTAGAACTGTCCCATCTCCTCCCCCGTTTCAGCATCATGAGCTGCGTAAAGTTTGACGTCCTCATGCCACACCTGGGCGTGTTCCACCTCTGTGAACGTGAGCTCCAGCAGCTCCTGGTAGATCCCAAACAGCCCCTCTGTCACCACCTCCAGTGGGAAATACTCAATCAGTTTGTCCTTGTTCACAGCAAACCTGCACTGTTCCACTTGGTTCATATAGTATGGCAGGTCCCATGCGTTGATCTGACTGTCATACTGGTAACTCTTCATCAAACACTCCCTCTTCTTCAGGGCAAGGATATACTTCCTTTCTTTGATTCCAATGGGCTTCAGTTTCTCATAGAAAGCATCTGCAAACAGGAAAAGGATCAAATACCAATATGTGTTGGTAAAATCTTTAAAGCTCCAAGCAGTCCTGCTGTTCTGATAACTTTGGCTAATTGTCTGTTAGCAAAATAACTCATGAACCACTGGATGGATTTCAATGAAATCCTCAGAAAGTAATCAGTGGATGTACAACTTCAACTGATTCACTTTTGGAATCACCCCAATTCAAGATGGTCACCACAGCTAATTGATCTTAGTAAACAGAAATAGCTATAACTCAAAAATTACAGATACTAAGCTAACATTTGAAGTGATAGCAGTGGAAAATTACTCCCAACAGTCTGAGCACTAAAAAATATTTTAATATACCAAGAGATTGTACATAATGGTGCTTACAAGGTTTGACCAAAACTACTATAACACCGTCATTTCTCAATTTGATGCAATCTTACTTTAAAACTGTGGCTTAAAAGGTGGCAGGTGACATGCATTCCTTCAAGAATTCTTTTATTTTTTTATTCTGCAATTCTATTTCTGATCTATTTTTTTAAGAAAACCCCCCACAATGTACAAAAGAGAATCAGAGCCACGGTGACACTGCCCCCCCCCCCTAGAATTCTGACTTCGGTTTTTTTTTTTTTTTTTTTTTGCACCACGGCCTTAATCCTTTTCTGTAATAGAGAGTAGAAACATGAAACTACATGACGTTGTCCCAAATACCCACCACACCTCAGAGCTCAAAGTGTGGTGATGTATTACATCAAGTTTATATTTTTTCCAAAAACAGTTGGAATAAAAACACTTTTCCCTTTAAACTCTGCATTTATTTGTATATTTAACACAAAAAAAATGTTGTTGCAAATTGTCACCATTTTAAACTTTCTGCTAGTTTTCTTATTTTTGACATTTAATCTGGAACTGTCATCAAAAAACAGGATAATGTAATGACTTAGGCAGAGCTTCCTACGGAAGTTTCAGTACATCGATTTGCTTGAATTTTGGGGATAAAACATCCTAATAACTCATCAACATGTAGAGATACCAATTTCAACTCTGAAGGGGCCACAAATGCAAAAAGTGTATTTTGTAATAAAATAATAATAAAAATAATCACTGTACTTTTCTGAAAATGACTGAAGTAGTTGCAGTGTATATAAAGTAAGTGAAATATGTATACATTTCTTCTTTCGATGTATAATAAATAAAAAAAACCCATCCAAACAGCAAGTCAAACTTCGTTCAGCTCATTCATTAATTGGTGACAGCTTCACTGAAGCTTCTGATCAGCTCATAAGTCTAATCACAACAACAACAACAATATCTACGTCATTAAATGTCTAAAATAGTTAGACCAGATACAATATGTTTTAAATGGTCTTTATAGAACTCAAAAATTAGTTATTTGTTGTTTTGAGCAAACTTTACAAAACCAGAAGGACTATGAGACTTTTGTGAAGTTTTATTAATAATTTCTTCTGACAACTGATCATTTCTCGGTTCTTCTGGACATGTGATTGTGACACTGTTAACTTGTGAGAAAGTGTGCAGCTCTGTGCAGTGAGTGTTCTCTTCTGTTAAGAAGTGTGATGCAGCTGCCTTGTTTCTTTATTATTACAGCCTGCCACTGATAGTGAAGGAAAGAAGTTTTATTTTGTCTATTTCTAAGTGTATGTGTTGGCTTTTCTGCAGTGTAAGCAAAATATCTTATAAACCGGTGAATGGATTTTTGTGAAATTTGCAGAAACTATTGACTGGAAGTAGATGTTCAATAAATCTGATCTTCCTCATCTGGAAGATAGCTGCCACAGCAAACTGACTTTAAAATAAAAAAATGCCAAATATTAGGTCAATTTTACAGATATTAACCAATTATTTGGTGTAGTAGTAGCTGAGACTTATCCTCTACACATATTCTGAGTGCTAACAGATTGCACAAGATCTTTGTTTAAAAGAAGCTAATCTTAAAAACACAAAAAATGGCTATAGCTCAGTCAACTTTAAAGATATTAGGTAGATAAGCATCATTTCCAACACATACTCCAAGTCATACACACTGTGGTATATTTTGCCCAACAGCTTTGATGTTAACTGTTTGGATCAGCTCTGTTTGCCTGGTATTTACAGCAGGACATACTGTAACAAAACTTTCAAAATTTAAGCATTGGATTTACATCTAAAACTGATTAACTTTAAAGATAATGGTGATTCCAAATGACTGCCACAGCTAAATGACACAAAAATGGCTATTTAAGTTTTAGAGATACTGAGCTAAAGTTTGATGTGGTAGTAGCTGAGAGTCATACACATCACATACTATGAGCGTGACATCTGACAATATGGCATTGTATTGCATTGTTATTTTTTAAGGTTTGACGCCTAACCCTACAACGTCATCATTTCTCAACATAAGATGATCTTAGTTAAAAACGGTGGCATATGCAGGTGGCAATATAAATTTCTTCAAGGAATTTATTTAGCAATAATAAAATCAATCTGACTTCCTCTCTAAGAATAATTTGGAGTAGATTTGAAAATTCAGATCCACACAGCAACATCCGTTTCATATTTGGATCATGTTTGCTGCTACATCGTTATTAAATGTTTATCAGTAATTTCTGTAAGATGTCTACTTGTTATTGTTAGTTGGAGAAAGTCTTGTAGCTGCACTACTATAACAAGATGGTGGCCACACACAGTGAGACTCTTTCTGCTGCCAGAACGACATAAATTACAGCATGTGAGAGGTTAAGTGACAGAGCAGACATACCTATAAAGTCAGACACATTGCTTGCGGTTTTGGCCATGTTAATTTCCAGCACATAGTTTGCATGGCTACTGTAACCAAGTAAGTCTGCGACCTTTGACCTAAGTTGTATCAACCGTTCAAGGATCGCTGTGTTCACCTGAAAGAGACGGAAAAAAACCAGATCAGTTTTGATTTAATTTCCAGAACAGTTGGTACAGTCTTTACAGTCAATAATTGGGCTTTAACTTTTCTGTCATTAACAATAGTAGTGTGATTTCATGCCAAAGATGGTTTGATTAATTTTTACAGTCACTGACAGGTCATAGTGGCTGATTAGTTTTCGTCCACCAACGAAGGCAAAGGCAGAGCAATAATGTTTTTGTCCGTGTGTGTTAGTTTGTTTGTACCATGGGCAAAATATTCATGAATCACTGAAGAGATTTTTTGGATGTATACTCCCAGCAATAACTAATCACATCACATTTATGTTTAAAATTCTGTCAGTTACTATTAGAATGTTAGCATAAGCATCCATAGACAAGGACTTAAAGAGAAAAAAATAGATTCTTGATTACTGATTAACAAAAGCTGGCTCATTAGTTGAGTTGTGTACTTTTTATGCTTGAATGATTCATAGGTCAGTGCTGAGTGGCCTAGTAAATAAGAAGAAAAAAAAGCAAATTTCTTTAAACATTTTCAGATAAAAGAGCTAGACTGGCAGCAAGTAAACAAAACAGCCAGTGTAAAAATAATCAGCATGAAGAATCATTACCCAAGACCACATTAAATACAAAACTATAATTCCTTGAAGAAATGCATATCACCCAAAGTCTTTTGTGTCAGAGTTTTCAACTAAATTCATCTTATGTTGAGAAATGACAGAATTCTAACTGTTTTGGTGAAACTTTCTAAGTGGCGATATGCGCGATCTCATGCAATTTTGCAAGATGTGTTAGTACTGTGAGTTATGGATGACTCTCAGCTCAACACTTGGAAAACTGACGAAGAAATACTCATTTTTGTGTTGGCTATTGTTGATTAGATGTGGCCACCATCTTGAATTGGTATGACTCCAAAAGTTGTATATGGGCATCTAATCATTACTTTCTGAAAGAATTAATGAAATCCATCCAGTGGTTCATGAGATATTTTGCTAACAGACAGACACACAAACACACACAGACATGAGCAAAAACAGCAGACAGTATAAAGATTACAAGAAAGTTTGACTATTTATAAGCAAATACAAAGAAATGAGGGGCGCTCAAGATTTTTCCACTGCACTGTTGTTTTTGGCTTCTTAGTAAATGTAGTAGATTGGACTGCAGCTGCTGTGCAACATGAACACAAAGTGTAAGACTCACTTCTTTGCACCTGCTGTGAAAAGCTGTTTCCATCTTTCTCCTCGTCTCAGGGTTGTGACACCTCTTCATCAGTGGGTAGTAATGAGGATATTCTAGAGTCACTTTATATTTCCCTTCTGCTGTCCTCTCCAGGCCATTAAGATAGCTGTCAGCAAGTCCGCCTTTAAAAGACCGACAAAACAAGTGTGAATGATTCAAGTTTTTTTTTCCTATTCAAGCTGTCAAAGGACATGCAAAGAATCCTACCTAATTCTTGCGCTGAGAAAACCAGGAAAGTATTGTCCTCATTCAGATTCTTGTTGAAATCAATGGAGAGCTTGCTGATGAGCTTGGAGATTCTTTTTACTTCCTTTGAGAGAGAAAAGGAAACAGCAAGAATGTCACGCCAGAAAATCCTATTTTGTTTCTCTTATGTAGTGTGACCAGCAGGGAATTACAGGCAGAATATCATATCTAAAGTAGGGGTTGAACGACTACATATTTTTAAGGTCGACTACATCATGATAATAGTCGAGTCGATGTCGACTAGTCGCGGTGACGTCATAGTGACGTAAGCGCAAAAACTCTTCACAACTACTTGGAGGCTTTATTAGCTATTTTCACGGCAAATATTGACCCCTAGCTAGGTTCGAAAAACTGTAGCAAATCTCTAAATCCTTCTCCGTGGACAGCAGCTAGTGGTCTCATGTCTTTGACAATGAAATTCACAAGCAAATTTGTGATTTGCTGCCGCCGGTGTCCTGTCACAGCTGGGCGTTTCATGAATGAAGTTACTGACAACTGACTGGATCGAGCCGGTTGTTCAGGAGCTAGCATTAGCGGATGCCTTTTCAAATGACTGTGCATCGCGGTCGTACTTTTGTTGTACTTCAGCACAGCTTTGCAGATTTTGCATGTTACGGTAGTTAAACCAGAAGAGTCATCTTTAGTGAAATATTTCCACACTGTTGACGAATTTCTACCTGTTTGACAAGATGCAGGCTTGTCCTCGATCTGTTTTGAAGACGCCATTTTGTAGCCAGTGTTCTGTCAGATCTGCTGTCAGACTGTCATACACTTCTGACAGCTGATCTGATGACACTTCTAAGCACGAAGTGTCATTCTTAGCACGAACTCACGGCTATATATATGTCAGACAAGTATACACTGTCATTACCAACTACAGGCTTTTATTTAATCAGCAGCTGTCATTACCACAGATCTTTATTTAATCAGCAACATAACATCATAATGTATTAGTTAGATCGTCGTGACAAAGACACTCGCGAGCCGGCTAAGTGACATCCTTAGCGGGAAGGGGGCGAGTTTTAGACGGCTCGTATTTTGTAGTTGACTGCAGCTGCAACTCCATCTCCTTTTAAAAACACTGTAAAACCACAAATATGCATCCATCTACATATCATTTAAACTAATGTATTAACTTATTTTTCTTGTGTCTTGTGACGTATACTGTGCTGTCAGATCAGCACAGGCTGTCACCACCGGCAATCACATGACTGCGACTAGTCGACATGAAATGTAAAAACTCGCGAGACGTCCTAGAGTCGACTAGTCGACTAGTCGACTAATTGGTTCAACCCCTAATCTAAAGACCAGCACCAAAAATCTGAGAGTTGTATTTCAACACACAAAGTAATGCAAGACCAATGTAGGCTTTAAAAATTAAAGAAATTACAGTGGGTTGCAAAAGTATTAACACCCCTTGGTTATCTTTTTTTTTGTTGCCTTACAACCTGGAATTTAAATATATTTCCAATATGAACAATAGGGAAATGTGTTTTTAAAATAATTCTAAAACCTATAAAACTGAAAAGTGATGCATGCATATGTATTCACTCAACACCAGTTCAAGTAGTCAGGTCTACCATCAAGCAGGAGGCAGCATGAAGACCAAGGAACTCTCCATACAGGTCAGAGACAAAGATTTGGAGAAGGGTTGACTTTTAAAAAGTATCCAAGAACCCTGAACATCACATGGAGCTCCATTAAATCCATTATTAGAATAAAAACCTAGCATTCCTTGAAAGAATGCATATCACTTGCCACCCTTCATGCCAGAGTTTTAATCTAAGATAATCTTGACAATAAAAAAGGAAAAATGATGCCATTACAGCAAACCTGCCAGGAGAGGGTCGTCCATCAAAACTCATGGACCGGGTAAGGAGGATATTAATCAGAGAAACATCCAGGAGACCAAAGATAACCCTGATGGAGCTGAGCAGCAACTTTTAGGTTATCCAGGATGCCATGTCTGTTTCAAACCCAACACTTCTCATCATGATGAGAACACTAACCACTACAGTGAAACATGGTGGTGGCAGCATCATGCTGTGGGGATGTTTTTCATTAGCAGGGACCGTAAAATTGGTCAGAATTGGAGGAAAGATGGATGGAGGAAAAAAAAGAGAAATTTAGAGAAATTCTTGAGGGAAACCTGTTGAAAGCTTTCAAAGTTTGAAGACTTTAAGACCTTCCAGCAGGACAATGAGCCTAAACTCTCCCACTGAATCAACACTCCACTGGTTTAAGAAGAACCAGTTAAATGTCCTGAAATGGTCCAGTCAAAGCCCAGACCTCAGTCCAACTGAGAATCTCTGGTTTGATTTATAGATTGTTGGACACAAAAAGCACCATTCAACCTGAACGAGCTGCAGACAACAAATCAGAGAGAAAAACAAATGAGCTGAATACTTTTGCAACCAACTATATCTAAAATCAAACCGTCTTGTATAATTGACCTTCCTTTTACATGACTTTTTAAATACAATGGCTGTAGTTTAACAGATTAGATTGCACATTGTTAAAACGTTACCTCCTGTATATCTTTAGGCAGGTGCAGGCCTTTCCTCTGACCCAATCTAACAAGTATGTCCAAGAATCTCTTCTCTTCAGGTGAAAGATTGTCATGAAGCTTTTTCTGTGGAAACATTATTTTACAAACATCTTTCCATTACAACATAAATGAATATACAAAATAACAGTTCATTCCATGGTTAAATTGATTTAAGTATTGAGCAAAGGAGGGCACACTCATTTTTCTTGAATTTAAAACAACAATATTACAGTAGCTGATGTGATCATGATCATATAAAACTTAAATATTAAAGGTCTGTAATATTTGTAAATTTGAGTTATAGACATTTCTGTGTTGACAAATATCTGTTAGCTGTGGTGGCCATTTTTAATTGGGTTGATTCCAAATGTTACAGTTGTAGATATGTATTGGAGGATTAATTCAAAAAAGTTAAAAAACAAAAACAACTGGTCTTCTATTCTGTAGCTGAAGACGTTTCGCTTCTCATCCGAGGAGCTTTCTCAATTCAGAAACAGAGAGTGTGGAGTTGAGCTTTTAAAGCTGAGATGTGATGTAAGCTGGATTGCTTGCAAGCAATCCAGCGAAACGTCTTCAGCTACAGAATAGAAGTCCAGTTGTTTTTGTTTTTTGACCTTTTTTATGAATTTACCATGGCCTGGATGACTNGAGAATCTACACCAGCATATTGGAGGATTACTTTCTGACTGCTTCATTCAAATTTGTCCAGCAGTTTATGAGTTATAATTTGCTAACAGACAAACAGGGTTGATGCCAGCAGTTAATGCCAAAGTTTTAGGCAAAAATATTGTGCAATGTGGACCCCTTAAAGGAGTGATTCTCAACCCTGGTCCTTGAAGAACACTATCCTGCATGTTTCCTCATTTCCCTGCTTTTCAGCATGTCTTCGATGTCTGCAGAAGCCTGTTAATCACTCACTCATTCAAATCAGGTGTGTCAAAGCAGAGAAACAAGAAAAACATGCAGGATAGTGTTCCTTGAGGACCAGGGTTGGGAACCACTGCCTTAGCGTAAATCTTAGAGATGATGCTCAGCTACTATCACAGTAGATTTTAGCTCAATATCTAAGAAAATGACAGCAATTTCGTTTTTGTATATCCCACAGTTAGTTGGGATACTACCTGCAGGGCAGTAATTCGCTTGAACACATCCTCCTGCATACTAATCTCCACGTCAAACTCCGACAGCTTCTTGTCTGCCTTTGTGCTCGCTGATCGAACCTCCTTATTAGGACAAACATATTGGGGGAAGTCGAGAACATGGCGTGATGCTGAAAGTAGATTAAACACAAAAAACCAGTAAGTTACATTCATTTGCTAAACATCCAACCATCCATTTTCTTTACCCACTTTTTCCTTTCCAGGTCACAGGGAGCTACTGATAATAATTACATACTCAGTTAAAAATATACATATAAAAAACAAAACTCCTGACCTAAGTCCTCTGAAAAAAGGTACATGTCCCTGATGGCACCATTGTGGTTTGTTGATGTGTTTTAATACTTTTCAGACAAAAATGGCTTTTAAAGTTTTTATCAGCTAGTGAGTATAAAACTTGTCAGTTAAATGAATTTATTGTTGAATCTTTTTTATGGTTTTGAAGAAAAACAATTAATCAGACCCATCCTTTAGTTTAGACTCACAAACATAATCCAGTTTGGCATCAGCCAAGGCCTTCAGCGTGTTTTCAGCAGAGACGTTCTCAATGTTCAGAGATCCAATGTCATCGTAGACCTTCTTGATCCTGATTATCAAGCCGTCTGTCATGGTTCTGATCTCGTCTGGAGAAAGGTCCCACCTGAGTGGGTTCCTGCTGGGTCCAGCCTGAGAGCAGCCTCTGATGGAGCTCACCAACACGCTTGGGATCGTCATCCTCAGGTGGTGTTTAGAAAACCTGGAAGTAAAGCAGACAGTCCATTATAATGTCTATGTGTACTTTTTTCCAGTAAAAATCAAAACTTTAATCTAATTTAAAGAATATAAAAATGTATCGTCCAGGGAAGCAAAACGGAAAAAAGGTCACAGCAAGCCAAACACATTAAAGACAATCTCTGTGATTTAAGGATCTAAGAAACTTTTTTTTGTTATTAAAGTTTTTATTGTTGTTTCAGAACACTTACATAAATAACCCCTCCCAAAACAAAACAAACCACAAATAAAGCAAACCAGCCAGGTCAGTACATATCAGATCAATAAAGGTTTCACAGAAGATTAAATATCCTCGATGGTAGCAGACACAACCACAGTAAATAGAAGTAATCATTCATCAGTATTGTGGTGATTTGGCTTTTCTGGTTTCTGTTTTTGTTTTGTTTCCCTTTTTTTAGTTATCTGTTTTTTGTTTTCTTCTTGGTTCTGGCTTCATGTTTGTGTTCTCATTTCCACTCTCCCCCAGTCATTCATTTGTCTGTCAGCCACGCCCATCTTCACCTGTCCCGAATCAGTAATCATTCCACCTGTTCCCACTCACCTCGTTATCCGCAGTCTTAAAAACTCGGTCACTCTTCCCATACCTCGCTGGTCCATTGTCTATTGTTTGTAGCTTTGTTTCTGGTTGTTGGTTTTCCGTCCTGCTTGTCCACGTTCCTGTTCACGTTAGTTTTAGTTTGTTCTTAATTTTGTTTTGCTGCCACGTCAGCTTTTGTTTTGTGTTTCTTTATTTAATAAATTATTTTTGTTAAATATGAGTCTGCGCTCTGGGTTCGCCTTCGTCACTCCTGTTCATGACAAGTATTTTCTAGAACAACAGTTCATTAAGTGAATTTAGTTGACCTAATGTCACAGGAGAGGAAACAGTTCCAGGATTTCTTAAAGTTTTCTATGTCATTATATAGCTTGGCCAGCATTTGTTCATATGACACTATTTCCAACATTAATTCCAACCAGCTTTTAACATTCGGAACAGTTGCAGATTTCCATAGTCTGAGGATTATTCTGGCAGCCGTAACTGTCCCCACCTGCATCATGGTGCTTTGGTGTTTTGATATATTAGGTATCACTGTTTGGTTCCCCAATAAGCATAGTCTTGGTGACATGGGTATCTCCACACCTATCCATTTTCCAATGTGTTGTAATACTGTTTTCCAGAATGTAGAAATGCATTTACATTCCCAGATCACATGTATAAAGGTTGGATCTAAGAAACTTTAATGTAAATTTCTTCTGGCAGGAGCTTTAGTCGTGACGATGAAGAGATGTGACTGAAAGTTTTTCATATCATTATGAACTTTGTGGATAAACTGCCTGCCATGTGATTAATGAACCTGTTTGAGATTAAAGATTCCCTTATATCATTATTAATTTTGTGGAAGAGAATTGTATTTTATGACTTAGAGGCAGCTGCAGACTGCAGTTTACCAATTATGGAAGAGGAAAGGGTAACAGGAGCTATGTTTGTGTGTTAAGAGTGTTAAGTTGTTCTTGCCAAGAACCTCTCAGAATAATGTGTCATACTTGCCAACATTTGGGAATGTCAATGTGGGACAACATAGCGTGAACCCCTCCACCCCCCACCTCACTCCCCCGCCCCCAACCATACACATACACACACATTCACATTTTAAGTATTACATTACCTGTGTTTAAGTCTGTCTGCCCAAATATATACAGTTGTATATAAAAGGTTTTGCCAGACACAACTTATCTATTCATCAGCTGATCATGTCTTTAAAACACCATGCAAAAAACCCACTCCCAGAAATACACACAAACATCATAGATTCAACATGATTTTCCTGAATTCTGATCAATTAATTTGAAATAAACACATCATAGTTGCTTAAGATCAGGGCTCTCAAATTTTGACCTTTCTCTCCATCCTCTCAGCTGTTGTATTGTAAATACTGATCAGCAAACAGCTGTAACTTGTTATTTATTAGTATTAGTAGCTTTAGCTAACCTGAACATTTCCAGGCCTACTTTTGATGCTCAGACAGAACTTCCTGCTGTCTTTCAACCACTTTGAAAAGCTTTCTTTCATGCCTACATCTTTATCTTTCTGCCTCTTCAGTTTTCTGCCTCTCCATCTTTAGCTCTCTGTCATCAGATGACAACACGACTCACACGAAAACAATCACGCTCCAGCGCATGCTCAAGGGGGCGCGCGGGAGCGCCACTGTGGACACAGAGTGGAGCGGGTCACCTCTCTGCTGTGAGATTAACAGCTGTCAGTGCTTGGGGGAGTGGGCGGGGCTTACGGTATGCTGCAGAATAAGTGCTTTCTCAAATTTAGCCGCCAAAGTCTCTAGATTTGTTGCTAGTCACTTTAAAAAAGGCTAGAGGGATCTGAAAACTCGCTAAATATAGCGTTAAAATGACAAAAAGGTTGTGTGCATGTGTTTTTTTGCGTGAGAAATACAAAGTGTGGCATGTGAGGGCCAAATGCGGGTCTTTTGGCTGTCCTGCACATGGTGATGCGGGACAAGGGACGGGGGGGCTAAATGCGGGACTGTCCCACCCAATGCGGGACGGTTGGCAAGTATGATGTGTTTGTGAGTGATAAGACAGTGTGTTTATTCTAGGTGGAATGTGATCGATCGGTCTGGGGCAAGCTGACCCAGCTGTCCTGGGCTAGTTTCCTGTAAGGGACGTAGGAGTTATATAAACTTCTGACCAGTCACGAACTGGTCAGAAATATGCAATACACACTAATGTATTCTGTCTGTTTAAATACGCCCGGTCTCAAAGATGTTTCAGAATCTTTTGTGGAATTTCTGATGATGATAAGATGTGACAATTAAAAGGTTCCCCGTGTTGTGGCAAAAGATAAAAATAGAGAATGCTAATTTATTTCCATGTAAGAACTGCCTTTAAATCCTACAATTTTGGTGGTGTTGTTGGATCCTTAAAACACTTGGGGTCTTTGCCCAGCACAGAAATCTTCTAATTTCATTCAACAGCCTTGATTAAGATAAATTAAAAGTAGAATTCCTTGAAGAAATGCATATCGTCCACCACCTAACATGGCAAGGTTTTAAACAAAGATGTTGCATGATCTGTTGGTGCTCAGAGTATGTGCTTTGAATGACTCCCAAACCAGATTTTAGCTCAGTATTTGTAAAACTGTCTGAATTATAGCCATTCTTATGTTTGCAAAGGCCATTTAGCTGTGGCGACCATCTTAAATCAGGTTGGCTTAAAAAGGTAATCAGTTGTAGATGTACATTTAATGATTACTCTCTGAAGTTTTCATTAAAATCCACCCAGTGGTTCGTGAGATATTTTTGTGACAGTGATACATAAACAAACACATACATTAATTTCACATTACATTAATTTTTTAAGTCTTTTGCCTCTTTCAAGTTCTGATTCTGCATGACTTAGAACCATCTATCCATGCATTTTCTTTGCTCCTTTCCAGGTCACGGGGAGCTGGTGCCTATTTCCAGCAGTCACTATGCAAAAGACAGGGGACACCCTGGACAGGTCGCCAGTCTATCACAGAGACACATAGAGACAAACAACCACTCTCACTCACACAAAGGGACAATTTTAGAGTTACCAATTAACCTAACATGAATGGTTTTGGTATGTGGGGAAAACTGGAGTACCCTGAGAAAACCCACACATGCACAGGGAGAGCATGTAAACTCCACACAGAAAGGCAGGGGGGTGAACCTCCAACCTCCGTGATGTAAGTTGACAACGCCAGCCACTTCTCTTCTGACTTAGAATCAGTTTTAGTTTTACAACTATAGCATGCGGTCTTTCTAAAATATGAAAGATTTCAAGCTAAAACAGTGGAAAGCAGTGATTCTGAATTTTGTGTCAGGCAGCTGTATCAATAAGTGAGACTTCACTTCAGTTAACTTCACCCCTCAGTTTTTATGATATGATTGTGATCATCTCAAAACTTCACAATGTGATCATGTAATAGAGTGACACAGCTAGAGAAATAAAATGCAGTTTGAATGCAATGTATCAATAAGTGAGACTTCACTTCAGTTAACTTCACCCCTCAGTTTTTATGATATGATTGTGATCATCTCAAAACTTCACAATGTGATCATGTAATAGAGTGACACAGCTAGAGAAATAAAATGCAGTTTGAATGCAGAGTGCCGAGCAACTTGTTGCTAAAGACGCTGAAAAATGCTAGCTGATCGCTAAAACTAGCAAAAGGCTAGCTAAAGCTAAAAGTAACAAATGGCTAGCTATAAACTAAATGCAGCAAAAGGCTAGCTAAAGCTAAAAGCAAGAAAACACTAGCTAGAAGATAAAAGCAACAAAAGGTTGGCTTAAGGCTAAAAAGTACAAGAAGTTCTAAGACAAAAATAGATCAAGTATGTTGAAGCAGATTTCACAGAGAACAATATTTTTGAAGTGAATGAAGAGATCTCAATGTGAGAAAATACTTGTAAAAAGAGTTAAATGTTTAAAAAAAGTATTAAAGTTACAAAATTCAGAAGTCAGAATACATATCTCCTGAATGAGCTGAATGTTTTGAATGACTAAACTAGAATAAAGTATGCAGAAATAGTTAGACAACAAAATTATTTGAAGAAATAAACAATGAAATACATTTATATTATTTTTAAACAGGGCGATAACAGCATATTGCATTCACTTAATGCTGTAAAATATAAATGCACATTTGACAGTTTGGTGATACAAATCAAAGTGCTCTGCTCTATACAGACATGAGAGAAAAGTGATATGTTGAGCTGAGTCATCCGTCACTATATTCTTGACAAGTTGGCCTGTTCATATGTGGCGTACACCAGGAGAGAGGGGCAGAGCCGAATGCTTGACCCACATAATGAGAGGGATCCAGTGGCTGTGGTATAGTGTGGGCAGGCCTCTCCCAATGTGGATCGGGTCTATAGTCATGGTAGAAAGTAGGGCTGTATGTATCAATATAAAAATAAAATTATCTAAATCATCTGGTTACTAGGTCATAAAGTTGGGTGAAAAAAGAATCTTAACAGAGCAACACAAAACACTAAGAAAAAGTGAGGTATAATTCTGTGAGCTGTATGTGGACAAACTAAGACTTCCTTATGATCCAACAGTTTCTAGAACCACCAGTATATTACCTATATACTCTCAGTAGTAGTTTTCTGTTAGACTTCATCAGGCTGTAGAGGGATTTGGCCCAGACCTCTTACCAACATTGCTTCAGTTCATTGAGGTTTGTAGACATTTGTTTCTGCTCAGCTGTCCTAAGGTCCCACCACAGCTTTTCAATCAGACTGGAGTTCTGGACTTTGACTGGACCATTACAACACCTTAGTTCTTGTGGTACTTTTAGGTTTTAGCTTGTAACTAGTGTTTTGCTCTTCAGCTGGCCTTTTGCCACTTTTGCCTTTTAGCTAGTGTTTTGTTTCTTTTATTAGCAATTCAGTTTCATCTTCTTCAGCAAAGTCATGCAGCACTGAGCATTCACGCTGCATTTTCACAGAAAATGCAATTTCTCTAGTTCTGTACTATATCCTGACAAGTAGAACCTTAGATTTAGGATGACTGTTCTCAGAGGGGTGGTTCTCTGCAAATCAACAAAAATCTGTTCAGACAGCCCACTTCTTCCTCAGTGCCCCCACATGGAGGTGAATGAAGGGTTTCTGATGGTACCACACTCTTTAGACAGCTGGGACAGTTTGGGTCACACTATAAACATGCTTTACATTTATCCCATGCTAATTGGAGACCCTGTCCTTGTCCATGCCTTCAGTCAGTGTAGAGTTTCATGGCAGCAGAAGCCTAAGTGTTATCAGATTAGAGCCTAAACTTAAAATAGAGCCCAGGAGCGTAAAAACCCACGTATGATACGTTTTTATTAAAATTATTTTAACACGTGAATGCGAACTGCACAGACAGTCTTCCTGTAATAAGCAGTATTTTTACACTGAAACATACCTATAGAGCTTTCGGCAGACAATAACTCTTAACGCACACATGCCGGGATTTTGTTTTTTTTTTTCATGCATTTATCCGAGCAGAAAGCAGCTTGTTTCGGTCTTACTGTCACTGTTAAAGTCCCTGGAGCTGCTGCCTCTCCTTATCGCGTGCGGGGAACCTTTTATTTCCGCCCTGCACGCGCATGCGCACATCAGTCTGACGGGAGTCCTCATGACGCTGGGGCAGCAGGCAGCTGAGGAGCTCAGGTAGGTGGGCGGATTTAGGGGGATGAAGGACACCGACCAGAACCTTCAGATACATTAAATACATTTATTTAATGTACGCCGTGGGTTTGATTTTTGTTGTCTCGAATCGGTACCCGGGAGGGTTCTGATGGTTTCAGTCTGCAGATAAGGAGCCCTGACATCAGGATTTATAAAATAGCCAACACCTGACTATGTTGGCGTCTAGATTAGCCTTTATGGGTTGTATTTTCCTATAAATATGAAGTGTGTATGATGGATGAATGGATGAAAACACCCCTGATCTCCCATTGTGGTATTACATCACAGCTTCTGCATCACTGCATCTGCGTGTGTTAACGCTCACACACACACGCACACAAGAGGGAGGAGTGGTTGTGCCAGGCAGCCCCAAATGAACAGAACAGCTCATGGCATCAGCACGTGATGGAAATATCAGGCGGTGTTGTGTGAGCACAGAAAATCGTGATTAGGATCAGATGTGTGTTTTCCTTCTCCGCTGGGCTGATCAGACAGTAGCAACACCAGCACCAGAACCATTTAGCTTGAATCATCCTGTGAGTTGTCTTGGAAACAAGCATCCTTCCTAGCTGTGAATGTGAGCCACAAAACATAAACATGGTCGACCATCTTGCTTCTGGGTTCTTATTTGTGAGTTCAGGGTGTATCTACTTGACAAACACAAATTAACTTCCTGGTCCAATTGTTTGACTTGCGACATAGTAGATCATATTCCTTAGTAAATGCAATTTATTATGCTACAAATTGTTAAAACGTGTGCATGAAACCTAAATCTTGTGTTTTCTGATAACCCAGTAACAATGATAAAAAAAAAACTACAGTACTCTGCAAAAGTCTTTAAGCCAGCTTTTTTATGTACAACCACAATTCTAACAAATTTGGGACATTGTGTTAAATATAAATAAAAACAAAATGCAGTGATTTGCAACTGGAAAACAAAAAAGGTAAAGATGGGCAGAGGTTCACCAGTTTGAGAAAAACTGCATCTAACAATAGTGGGAAGAACAGAAAACTGGGAAGACTTTGAATATCCCATCATCTCTGTGGTCTGGTGGCTCTGCATTAAAAACAGGTCTGATTCTGTTCTGGACATCACTGCATGGACTCAGGAACACTTCTACAAATCACTGTCTGTAAACACAGTTCACTGTGCCTTCCACAAACACTGGTTAAAGCTCTATCAGGCAAAGAAGAAGCCAAATGTAAACATCATCCACGCTGCCATCTTCTCTGAGCCAAAGCTTCTTGAAAGTGGACTGAGGCAAAGTGGAAAACTGTTCTGTGGTCAGATTAATTGAACTTTGAAATTCTTTTTGGAAACCACAGACATCACATTCTCTGACTCATTATCAACATGCAGTTCAAAAACCTGCCTCTCTGATAGTATGGGTGTGCATTAGTGCCTTTGCCAAAGGCAGATTACACATCTGAACAACTCCGAACAACATGTTCTCCCATCCAAGATTGTCAGGATGTGGTGAGAAAAAAGACCCAGAAATACAGACCCAAACTCAGAGAACTGAAGTAAATGGAAATAAGGACTTTAATAACAAAATGAAGAGTTGCTGGGGAAGCAAAGCAAAATAGAAAGGCAACCTAAACAAAGAAGAGGCAACCAGGAACAAGAAACAAGAGAAAACAGTATGTAGGACCGATTAATAAATGAGCAATGTACTTTAAGTACTGGGAGTGATGAGGAACAAATGAATGCAGCAGGGTTGATTGGCAAATGAGGAACAGGGAAAAGTTGAAAGCAAGACTGACTAATGGTAAACATGGGTAACTAATACAGGAAGGAAACTGACAAGCTGAACACAAAGAAAAAGAATAAACTCAAAAACAGAGGAGCGCAGACAACAACTCCAGGATCATGACACAGACAGTGTTTTTCTTAGTAAAAGCCTTGTGAAATTCAGCAAGACATTGCTAAACCACAGACTGCATCCATTACAGCAGCATAGCTGCAGAGTAGAAGAGTCTGTGTGTTGAACTGACCTGCATCCAGTCCAGACCTCTCACCAGATGCAATCAATCAATCAATCAATCAATCAATCAATCAATCAATCAATCAATCAATCAATCAATCAATCAATCAATCAATCAATCAATCAATCAATCAATCAATCAATCAATCAATCAATCAATCAATCAATCAATCAATCAATCAATCAATCAATCAATCAATCAATTTTTATTCCAGACACAATAATGGTCCATAGTAAAAGAACAATAAAATAAAAGAAAATAAAAAGGTATTGTTTGCCGAGTCACTAATAAGTGGTGACGGCAGTGACTTCATAATCCCGAGGTAAATCTTGTTGTACTCAGTGCTGGGTTTACTAAAATTGCAATAATGCCATTGCATAATATAGATAGTCTACACATACATCTGTACATAATGTTTCTTAGCACAGAAGGACATGTGGGTACAGCAACATTTACAAACATATGACTGGTACTACTCCATCTAGGTAGTTTGAGTAGTACCCTCATAGCATCATTGTATGCCACATAAAGTTTCTGCATACTTTTTTTTTGTATTGTCGCCACAAATGAGCAGTGTACATTGGAGTACAAAAGGCCTTAAAAAAAGAGCTATTTTTGCATTAAGAGAACACATACTAAATTTTCTAATAAGCATGTTAGCCTGTGCGTACATCATGCGATACTGCCTATAAATGTCACGATCACCCGACAAGTCATCAGTTATATAAAGCCCCAAGTATTTGACCTCAGAACATATGTTGAGAACAGCACCAGACAAGGAGAAATCAGGGATTATCAGATGCTTATCTGCCTTATTTCTCAATATCATAATGTTGCTCTTCTTGGCATTATACTTTAAATCAAAGCCATACTCAGAGCATTCTCTTAATAATTGTTGAAGACCAGCACTGTATGGACAAAAAACTACCAGGATCATACATCAAGTGATTGATTATGCGGTCACCAACCACACAAGCCATTTTACAACTATTTAGAAGCTTTGACAATTCATTCATATAGATGTTAAATAGGTAAGACTTCCCTGTCTGACTCCATTGTTAACGTTAAATGCATCAGACATAGTATTACCCCATTTCACATACATTAACTGATGCCCATACCAGTAGACAAGAATCCTGATGACATATGTTGGTACTCCTCTGTTATACCACTTTTGAAAGAGCTTTTGATGATTCACACGGTCAAATGATTTAGAGGTGTCTATAAAACACAAGAATATTGTAGTGTTGTGCCTGTTATACAAATCTAAGATCTCATTTAATGCAAAAATGTGGTGTGTTTAGGTTTACAAAACAATTGTCACATCATTAAATAAGAAGTCCTGGACTGTTGAACAGCTAAAATCCTACATCAGACAAGAATGGGACAACATTCTCCTTCAAAACATCAAAAAATCATTTTTGATTTGTTTTGATTTGAGTTTATGCAGTAAAAATAATCCACATACATACAAGAATAGTAGATACATTAAAAATACTTGGATGACAGAAGAAAGTGAAAAACTTATTTCCATTGTGATCCAATGCATAACTAGGAGCTGTTGTTGAAAAAAGAGGGGATGCTTCACAGTGGGAAACATGGCCCTGTCTCTTCTATTTTAAGTTGTGTTAATAATAATAATAATAATAATAATAATAATAATAATAATAATAATAATAATAATAATAATAATAATAATAATAATAATAATAATAATAATAAAATATTGGGGTTTATGATACTTTGAAAATATTGCATATTGCAAAATATTGTTTTTAGTAACATTTTGTAAATCTGGAAATGTCTTGGGTGGCACAGTAGAGCAGTGGTTAGAGCTGTTGCCTCACAGCAGGAAGGTTGCTTGATTATCTAAACTAATCAAGCATGAAAGCATTTTTGCAAACTGTTATAAAATAAAACAACAACAGCAATGACAAAAACCTTTAAGGTACTAACCTGATGCATAATAAATGTTATATGATAATTACATCTAATACATACTAGCATTGTTTCCAACAGTATTTTTCTATAAGTGACTGCAATTTTTCATAAATAAAATGTAAAAATGTTTTTGTTATTTAATTATTAATATAAAATTGCCACAATAAAAAGCCAGATAAAAGGACATGTTTTTTTGTTTGTTTTTAAAGCAATATTTATTTTTTATATACTTGTCTGTTTGAATACTTATTTTGTTGTTTGTGTGTGTGTATGTTTATAAGTTGGACAACTTTTTTTGTTTATAATATGTCTGCAAAGTTACAAAATCAGCTGCTAAGGAAGTTATTCTTCCCCAGAAAATACTTATCTACTGGATTATCTTTAGACCAGAGTTTCCTTCCTGCACCAACAGGATACACACCTCAGACAGAGACCAGACATCTGTCTTTCCCATGTTTGAGCAGAGAGTTGACCAATCAGGTCAGTCGGTTCTTGTTGAGACAGAAGATGTGAATCAAATATTGTAAAATCTGCTTTTTAACTTAAATACATTGAAGCATTTAAGCAACAATGCAGACATTGTTGTCTAAAAACATGGTGTAGCAGGGTTCAGTGTATCCAGAAAGCAAGTATTTAAAATGGACTGTTATGCCTTTTTGATGTTATCCAATGTTTTTTGTCCAACTTCCTCTCTAATTTTACTCAACACTGCTGAAGACCGTTATAAAATATTTTTTGTTTTTTGTTTTTATCTGGGCCCTTGGCTTAAAATGGCAGCATCAATTAGGCTGAGAAAACTTTTTTATTGCTAGACAATGTCTGTGGGTGGGTCTGTTTGTTTGTCTGTTAGCAAAATATCTCATGAACCATTAGATTTTATTGAAACTCTCAGAAAGTAATCACTGGATAACCTTCTACAACTGATTCACTTTTGAAGTCAACCCAATTTAAGATGGCCACCAAAACTAAGCAACCTTAGTATCTACAAAAATGGCTTTAACTCAACCAATTTGACAACTACTGAGCTAAACTTTGTTGTGTTGGTAGTTGAAAGTAAATCAAAAACACACAACATATGGCCTGAGGGCTAAAATTGACCCTTGAACAATCTCCATCCGGCCCCCAATATCCTTAAATAAATAATAATTTGAAAAAAATAACAACATTAAAATAAGTTGATGAAAACCTGCATTTTATCAATGAAATATATAAAAGTCTAAATTAAACACCTTGGACATATACAGTTAAAACATTTGGACTAAAATGGGCCAAAACGTTTTATTCGCCTGGTAAGCCATTTTTTTGTGATTCCAAAACTAGACTGAACCCTAAAGACTCCAAAAACCAAACATATAACACTTTTAGCATATTTTAAGCTAACAAATATTTTGTCTCAAGAACCAGTTTGCAGAACGTGTCTTATAATCTTAGCAGGTATCAGGGAGACTTATTTTGACCAGACATGCAAACTATGCTACACCTTGTCTAAATAGCAAATGAAAGAAATAGCCTGGAAATGTCTTCCATATTATCTGTCTTAAAAAAATGTTTTTTAAATTTTTTTTATACATTACTATGCAGCTCTCTGGATGCTTTAATAACTCAACTCAACTCAGTCTTTTCTCAACATAACATGGTCTTAGTCTGAAACTCTGGCATGAAAAGCAGAGGGTGTGCAGTCCTTCAAATGATAAAAGGCTCTAAATTATTTAAGTTTATTTCAGTTCTAATAGTGCAGAAAAACAAAATAACATGACTGTTATATGTTACAACTTTTATCAGACAGTTTTTTAAATGATCTTTTAAGTTAAAAAGTGTTTCTATGAAATTTCGGCTCATGCTGTCAGATGTTTCTATCAGGAAAACGTTTGATTAAAATATCTCAGTTTCCATTTGTTCATCCTGAGTGACAGCAGTCATGTTTTTTTATATTCATGATGAGCTATTTATTATGCGTTTAAAATCTTCTTTTCAAATCTCTTCCTGTGGACAACAGTTTCTAGGTAAGAATGGCCGTGGAGAAGCGCCTGGCATATGCTATCGTACACTTCCTACGAGATCAGACACGCGGTGGCGCTCTGAATTCTGATGAGCAGGAGAGTCTTGAGGGTACGTCTAGTCACTGTGGGCTTGTCTCTCTTGTCTCTTACTTTTATAGTTTACTCTCTTCGTATTGCGAAATCACAGGTTTTGATACAAGACTTGAACAAAAATTTGAGTTAAAATTGTGTAATTCTCCATCTTTTATTCCAAAATGGACAGATGATTTTAGCTTTATGAGTGTCCACATTGTGATTTGTCGTGTTGATAGCTACTGTTAGAACATCCTAGAGCTGTTCCCTTTAAATTATGCTGTGTTTTATTACTTCAGTTGCCATCCAGTGTTTGGAGACCACCTTCAAGATCAGCTCCAGTGACTGTCATCTCTCAGTCCCTCAGCCACTCAGAGAGATATTCCTCAACGCTCTGCTCCAGGTGGGTCCTGAAGATTAAAGGTTAAGCTAGAATTTTTTAAAATGAAATTCTGAAGTGTGCCGATGCTGCCCAGAATTTCAACTAAGCTCAGAACAAACACCTCCATTTTGATGTATGAACTGCATAAGAAGTGTGAAGAGAACCAAGATAAAGAAAAAAACCTTTAAAGCACCTACCGTGGCTTATTATGGTCACCACGATAACCACACACCTGTGTCTGTCACTGCCAAGTTCATGAGAGGCAGACAGAAATGGACTGAAAAGTAAGCCTCAAACAAACAGTCGCTGTGTGAAACTATGAGTCGAATCATAAATATTCTTGATGCTGAGTGGTAGAAGACTGATGGTCACACATGTAAACTTATATGTTTCTACAGTGTTTTATGTAGGATATATGACAAGTTAAAAAGACCCTTCACTTCAAGTTTTGAAGAGAACATTTTGAGCTAAACTAATTGTTATGGTTTGGGTTTATCTTGTGTTTTTGTGTTTAGATTGTTTCTTTTCTTGTCTTCATGTTTTGTCTTGTCTCTGTGCCTCAGCCATCATTCACTTCTCCTCAGTCTCTTTCATTTGCCTGTCACGCCCAGCTACACCTGTTCCTAGCTTTGTCATCATCTCACCTGTGCTCACTTCATCTGATAACCCTCTGTCTTTAAAACCCAGCCACTTTCTCCACTTCCTCGCTGGTTCATTGTCCTTCTTCTCGCTGTCCTGGTCGTTATGTTGTGTGTTTCTCTCCTGACCTTCCTGGTCCGTCGTCTTGTCTCTCCCCTCATGGTTTAGAGTTCTGTTCATGAGTTTTGTTATTTAGTCTAGTTGCTGCCCCGTCAGCCTTTGTTTTGTTTCCGTTAACAAATTAGTTCCTTTTTTCAAAATGATTTTGCGCTCTGAGTTCACCTCCTTTTCCCCACATCATGTCACTAATTCAGTTGAAGTTTGGGTGTGCACTCTCTCTCTCTATCTCTCTATTCTGGGGGATTTAAGAGAAAACCATCAGTCCAAAAGCAATTAGAAACACACTGGGGGAAAGAAGAAAATTGCCTACATTTTGATGCATAAATTATATATGTACCAAAAAGAGTTGTGAGAGTAAAAAGAGTTTGATTTGAAAGAAAATTTTAGACTTTTCAGAAGTCAGTGTGTTAGATCACCAACTGTGCGTGACAACACCAAAATCATAAAACTTAAACTGTGTAAAAGCCATAAAAGATATCAAAAGGCCAGTTCAGACAGGTAAAGTTCAACTTTCTGTGACCTGTTTAAACTTTGTATGATGTTTCTACTTTGAAGTATGACTGAGCTATAACGTTTCACCAGCATTCCATTGATCTCCATTATTTTTTTCCAGGCAGTTTCTGTCTACATTGTTTGATGGACCATTACCAAATGTATCACCCTTGCCCAATTAATCTGCAACGTTTTCTTGTTTGATTTCCATGTTTTACTTCCAACCTGTGCAACAAGATACAGAACAAAAATTTTGAGAAGAATAGTTAATAAGGTTGTTTCAGAATGTAAAGAATAATTTGTATTCTCTGTTCTTCAGAGTTACTACATTTTTACCTACTTAGGTTGAAAACACAATTAACCATAATTAACTGATAACACTGCATGTGTGTTTGACATCATTTTTTTATTGTAACAATTTTAAAATGTGGTGTAACTTTCTTAAAATTTATTCCACTTTAGCTTTTACAGAAAGTAAGCCAAAATTCTCTCTGCTAATTGAAATATTCTGAATTGCTTTTTTGTTCTTCTCAGAATGACAATGTCACCATACCAGAGACTTACTCTTCACCTGAAGACACTGAACGGGCAGAGCAACTTAAAAATGAAGGTAATGGCCATGAACGATTTCTGTTAGCACATCTGTTTGTGTTTCCTGAGGATGTACAGGAATATAAATATAAGAAGCTTTTTCACTAAATGTTTGGGGTTGATTTGTTTGTGAGAGAGGCACGTAAAGTAATGACTTCATAGTTTTAGTTAAACCCACTGGGAACAGGCTCAACTTTAGCCAAGAATGTGGATGCAGCTCTTGCTGGGTTATAAAAGTGACCCTGGTACCCCATATTCCTGAAGTATCACCCCAAATCCACAAAACACATGTGGACTGGAGAGTGAAACTCCCATGACCCCCTGAGCAACTCTGCAAGGGTAAAGATCTGGTCCACTGTTCCATGACCAGGACAAAAATTGACATGTTTTCCATGTCCATGTTTTCCTGTATCATGTGTTCAGTTTTTAATTTAAATACTCTTAACCTCATGTGCACCTGTGATGCAAAAGATTTAAAAATGAAAAATGTTGCTGTAAAACAAGATAATTATAACGGGGGAAAAAAATCAAAGCAAAACAATCAACTATTGAGCCAAACAGTAAATGGATCCTGTGGCTCTGACTTTCTGAGTGACATTTTGTTGGCTTGGTTTGGATCCAGTGATTCCACTAAGAAAGATGCTTGTACAGCAAATCAATGCAAAGTTGCTCTGAGGGATCCCCTTCATCCTGTGAATAGATATTTTTATCTTGTCCAGTTAGACATCTGTCAATCATTAATGGTCCATGAGGAATTTAAAGAGTATAGAGATTAATTCTTCAGCGTTACTACATTTCTACCCACTTAGGTCGAAAACATGCAGATGTAGGAAATGTTAAATAGTGTGTTTTTCTTTTTTGATCAACTGGATTATATTTGTGTCTTTTGATACAAAGTAATTGTTTTAGTAACTTTATTCAAACAGATGGATTGAGGTTCTGGGTTCTTTATAAAGGCAAAAAATGACTTTATGGTAATGATTGTTGATGTATTTTCTCAGTGAAAATATCAACCAGAAACCTGGGAAAATACTTGGAGAATCTGTCCTTAATAAAAATGAGCTGATAAGTTAATTCAATGCTGTCTTAAACAGAGCCCAGCATAGTATTAATGCTGAGTCAGCATTTAAATGATGTGTTGTTTTACTGTTTAGAGTTTGTTCTGTACATTTTTTCTGTAATCAAGTTACTTCTTCCTACTTTGTGATTTCTTTATTTTATTTTTATTTTTTTTAATTCACATGAAAAAGTTAAGCTCATTTGGGAATAGTGTGCTGACTTTTGGTTTTTGTAGCTTTTGTTCTTTCTTTAAAACAAAATTACTTACACAAATACACTGACATCTCTTCAATTCTTTCAAAACATTGTTTTCTTTTAAATCTGCTTCACATTACTTGTTCTGTTTTGGTCTTCCTATGCTACTTTTGGTTTCTAGCTCCCATCCTGCCACTTTTGAGCTTTTTCCTACTGTTCTGCTTGGGTAGTTTGGAGGTCAGAGCTGCTATCTTGTAATCCTGAGGCTGCAGGTTTGAGCCTAGGTTGTGCCAGGAAGGGCATCCAACTTAAAACAATTGCTAAATCTTTCTTGTGAGTTCACTCACTATGATGAGCCCTACAAAAAGGAGCAGCTAAAAAAACCCACCAACCTATTGTTCTGCTCATTTTAGCTGCAGTTTTGCTTTTTTTTAATCATCTATTTGCTAATTTAGTTTTAGCATCTGTTTTGCTAATTTCAGCTATACATTTGCTAGTTTAAGCATCTGTTTTGCTCATTTTAGTCAATGTTTTGTTGCTTTTAGCTTTTGTTTTGCTCATTTCAACCTCTGTTTTGCTTGTTTTACCTTTTCACTGCTAAGTTTCAGCTTCTTCAGTGCTCAGCAATCACTGTATTTTTTTTCTCGAGTTACAGTTTGTGTTTTAATTTAAATCAGTAATTGCCAATAATTCAAATAGTTTTTTTGGTTAAAAATATTAAACTACTTTTGCTTTTGTTTTGTTAGAACTGTCCGGTGGTTTAAATTTATTTGTGATTTTTAGGGAACAATCACATGAAGGAGGAGAACTACAGAAGTGCAGTGGAGTGTTACACAAAGGCCATCGATCTGGACCTCAGAAATGCTGTGTATTACTGTAACAGGTATTTAGATTGTGCTCTCATTCAGTCTTAATTTTATTTTTCTGTCAAGGTTTGCACATTTTTACACAGCAGCAGAAAGTAAGGAAAAAGCTGAGCAGGAATAGTCAGAGTCCTTTTGGTGCTTAGTGTCATTCATAAATACACACCAGCAAGTTGACTTTGAAAGTATGCTGGTGTAGATTCTCAGTCATCCAGGCCATGATAAATTCAAAAAAGGTTAAAAAACAAAAACAACTTGACTTCTATTCTGTAGCTGAAGACGTTTCGCTTCTCATCCGAGGAGCTTTCTCAATTCAGAAACAGAGAGTGTGGAGTTGAGCTTTTAAAGCTGAGATGTGATGTAAGGTAAGATGGATTCACATGCAGATGGATCTCACTCTCCTAACAATAGAGGCTCATTAGGGTCCTTGTTTGTCTGACTTACTGATGGGCCACTCTGGTCACATGAATGCAGGTCCTGA